>NC_053168.1:57400839-57573339 GCF_016835505.1 Polypterus senegalus | reverse complement strand
ATTAAAAATTTTTGCTCGTCTTGCAAAACACTCGTAAACCAAGTTACTCAGAAACCGAGGTTCCACTATAAATATATATATATATATATATATATATATATATATATATATATATATATATATATATATATACACTATATATATAGTTTTTAACAAAGATATAAAGAAAGAAATAAATGATACAAGGGAAGAAGTATAGGACATACACATGACAAATGAAAAGCTGCTTCAGGATATTAAAGACCAAGGAGAACATTTAAGTAATCGCTTTGAGGCTATCTTTAACACTAGAATTACCAGAGCCTACGAAAAAACTCGTAAATCTGTCCCACCTTAAATCGCTTCTTAAAAACTTTCTCACCTCTCCGCCATCGTCTTTTGTTAATCTAAATGTGCTGATAAAAGAAAAGCTGCAAGTAGCCAGCTATTCCATCCCCCCACCGACTTGGAACGTGCACAAACTTCTCCCTGCTCATGCCTTGATTGATTATCTGGCAGTGAAGTGGAGTTTTAGAGTGGAAATAATAAATCGTTATTTGAAACACACGCATTTCATGTCTGTTCCTTTTCTACAGTAAACTGTGTAAACACATTGTTAAAACAGAAATGTTTTTTATATTCTAGTAGTAGATGACAAAATGTAGGCATAAACTATATAATGTATGAAGCCTGAAGTCCAAATATCAAAGAAATATTTTCACAGAAGGTACAAATCTGACACAATTGCGCTTTTATTTAAAAAACTGTAGAAACAAAAAGCCCCCTTAACATGCAACATTGACACTTGTTTATTATGAATGTCTCCGTGGCGCAATAGACTCAGCTGCATTTGCATTTCTCTCTATGCTGTGGTTTCTATTACACACCTGAAAGAAAGAGACAATATATGTGACAACATCATCGCACAAATGCAATACTATTTGAAAACAAACAGCGTCCGATCAGCTGTAAAAGTATGGCATTTCTAAATGTTTGCTTTTTTTCAGTCTGATTCTCTCAGTCAGACTGTATATTTGTCTCTTATTCAGTGCACGCAAGAACATGCAGGTGGCCAGATGCTGTGTGCTACAACATGCTGGCGGTGATCAACGCACATTTTAAAAAAAGAAAGACAAATATATGTGATGTTTTGAAGAAATCATTTTATGACACGATTTACCTTTATTTATTTACTTACTTCCTAAAGCCTAAAGTTACAAGTAGTGTGCAGAGGGCATGCGTAAAAATGTGTGTAATGCCACGAAAAGTGCCTGCTGACACTTTAGTATGCAAGCAATGGTATGTGCATTCTTGCTCCGATGTAGAAGGGAGCTGAGTTTACCTCTGTTTTAGCGCGTCTATGTGAAAACAGCAGTGTCAGATGCGGGGGTGGGGTGTGTTTGGGCTCGTGAACGCGGCCGAGATAATAAAACTGACTAAAAAAAAACCAAAGCTAACCTTTACAAGTATCATAAATTACACTGGCTGTTACAGACTGAACTCAAATGTATGTTTTTTATTCTAAAATAGTAACACTAAGAGCAGTTTACTTCTCAAAACGGAGAGTTGCAGGATTGAACTCGCGACCTTTTGATTCCCAGTCAGCAGCTGAGTCTATTGCACCAAGGATATCGCGCATTAGTCGAGGTACAGCTGCAATTCTTGATAGACGATCTACCAGAAATTATTGCAGGGACCCGAGTTCGAATCCCGCTCAAGGCACATTGCTGTATGGAAAAAAAAAAAGCTTTCTCTTCAACGAACGGTGCTTTGAATCCTACATTGCAGATGTAGTTATTTATTTTTCTTTTTCGATTAAACTAAAATGTTTAGTGAATGATTTATCAAGGAACACACGGACAACAAGCATATTTAAAAATCACACTTAAACAAACTGCCTGCCCATTCTATCTATCTATCTATCTATCTATATTGAAATAAATAACAAATAATAATTAATTTCACTTCCTTATATAGTGCCTTTACTATGATCTGAGACGGCTGCACAGATAATCAAGAGGGATAAAATAAAAATGAAAGCACAATAAGAATGAATGAATAATAGTGCACAGCCTTGTGTTTGTATGTATTTATAACATTTGGGAAGTAATATATTCTTGATGATGCTGACGTTTAATTAATTAGAAGTAGGTAAAAATAAATATTTGGAAATATTGCAAAGGGAAATGTTTATATACTTAAAGCAAAAGAACTATATGTGTTCTAGTAAACAGCATACACACCACTTAGTTAATTATATATATATATATATATATATATATATATATATATATCTTGTCACGCTTGGGTCACAGATTTGCACAGAGACACAGAAGGTCGTAGAAAAAGAAGGATTTTTATTCAGACACCGCAAACACATGAGCTTAAACGTGCTCCATGACAAGTCAGATATAACAGTTCCGCTAGGAGCAGAGAGAGATAAAAGCAAACAATCAATTCCCAAACTGACAGGCGCTGCAAAGGCTTATAAGTCGGCGGAGTACCGCGAGGCTTGTATTACGCTTATAGTGCAAGGATAAGGAGCAATGTGTAGTCAGTGTTTCAGGGTTTGTGGTTTTCCCAGGGCGTCTGTCTCTATTTGGGGTGCGATCAGCCCTCCAGCTCACACCCTCCCCTCAGCTTTATTCACATTCCTGTGAATCAAGCGACTCTCTGTACTAGGTTCATTTAGTCGTGATAATACATCTGCTTGGCGTGTTCAGAACCTGGTCGGTGCTTTACTGTGAAACTGTAAGGTTGTAAACCCAGAAACCATCTCATTAGACGAGTTTGTATCTTTCTGTCGGTACAACCACTGGAGTGGAGCATGATCAGTTACCAAAGTGAAGTTTCGTCCCCACAAGTAATAGCGAAGCGCTTCCACAGCCCACTTAATTGCCAAGCATTCTTTCTCAATTGTAGAATAATTGCGTTCCCTAGGAAGTAATTTCCTACTCAAATATGTGATTGGATGTTCTTCTCCATCAAAAATTTGTGACAGGACTGCGCCACACCAAATGCACTTGCGTCTGTTTGCAAGATAAAATCTTTTGTGAAATCCGGGTTCCTTAGAACCGGGTAAGAAGACAATGCTTTTTTTAAATCGTTGAAAGAACGTTAGCAATTTTCTGTCCACAGGACAGGTCGGTTTTTCTGCCTCTAGTAAGTTCTGTAAGAGGAGCAGCTCTATGTGCAAAATTTGGAATGAATTTTCTGTAGTAACCAGCGAGTCCCAGAGAGCGTACTTGTTTCTGTGTCTCAGGTCTCGGGTAAACAAGCATTTCTTCTATTTTCCTTAATTGTGGCCTAAGTAAACCCTTGCCCATAGAATAGCCTAAGTAATGAGTCTCGGACATGCCTAGTTTACATTTCTTAGGGTTAGCAGTAAGGCCAGCCTGTCTCAAGCTTTCAAGAACGGCTTGAAGCCGCTCTAAGTGTGTTTTCCAATCATTGCTAAAAATCACGACATCGTCAAGGTATGCCCCAGCATATTCAGAGTGAGGACGTAGGATCTGATCCATCATACGCTGAAAAGTTAGAGGTGCCCCGTGAAGACCAAACGGAAGTCTTGTAAATTCATAGAGTCCGTCAGGAGTCGCAAATGCCGTTTTCTCACAACTGCTAGCCTCTAAAGGCACCTGCCAATAGCCTTTCGTGAGATCTAGCGTGGAGATATAGCTCGCCTGACCCAGTTTTTCCAACAGTTCATCGACACGGGCATGGGATAAGCATCAATTTAGAGACCTTTTTCAAGCGCCTGAAATCGATACAGAACCGAACCGAACCGTCTTGCTTTGGGACTAATACGACTGGGCTGCACCAGTCACTTTTACTTTCACGAATTACACCCAGTGTCAGCATCTTTTTACCTCTTCAAGACAATATTTGCGCCCGTATCCGAACGGCCGCATCTGTACGCGAACATCAGGTGCAGTGGTAATTTTATGTTTTGTAATGTTAGTCTTGCCTGGTAAATCTGAAAAGACATCAGTGTTCCGTTCTATCAAAGATAACAGTTCTGTCTTTTGCGTGTCAGTAAGATCGTTACCAATGGTAACATCGGACTGAGAAACAGCAGCCAAGGAAGTGTTAACCTCTTGTCGGTCGTGCCATTCCTTCAAGAGGTTAATGTGTAAAATCTGGAATGGTTTGCGCCGCCGGTATTCTAACCTTGTAATTTACGGACTCATACGCTCCTCAATAATGGCGGGCCCTGCCATTTAGCTAAGAATTTGTGTGGATCCGAGGGAACCAGTACCAAAACACGATCGCCAGGTTTGAACTCACGGAGCTTGCTGCCTATCGTAAAGACGCTTCTGAGTTTCCTGTTCTCGTTGTTGGTGTTCCACAGCAATAGAGGAAAGCATAGAAATTCTGTCTTGCAACGAAATTAGTCGATCTGCAAAGCTTGGACCCTTAGCTGCTCTCTCGTTTCCTATCCATTCCTCACGCATCCACATCCAGGATGCCTCGCGCCGCCTGCCAATAACAACTCGAAGGGACTCAAGCCAGTGGACGCCTGTGGTGATTCTCGCACGCGTACAAAACAAACGGTAGGACAGTGTTCCATGTTGTGGGATCATTATGAGCAACTCGCCTGATCATCTGTTTCAATGTTTTGTTAAATCGCCGGTTAAACCATTCGTTTGAGGATGGTAAACAGTAGTACTCAATTTCTTAATAGCAAAGCTGTCACACAATTGTTTCATCACGAGAAGTGAAAGGTGTGCCCTGATCAGTTAAGATTTCTCTAGGGATACCAATACGAGTAAAAGTTTCACATAGTGCTTTGGCTACAGCCAAGAGTTGGCCTTTTCAGCGATCATTTCTGGATATCGTGTCGCATAATCAACCAACACCAGCAAATATTGGTACCCATCCTTAGTCTTAGGTAATGGTCCCACAATATCTAATCCCACACGCTGAAAGGGAACTTCCAATATGGGCATAGGACAAAGGGGAGCCCGAGGAGGCTTATAAGCAGAGACGATCTGGCAGTCTGGACATGAAGTACAAAATCGTTCAACATCTTTTCCCATATTAAGCCAATAAAATCGTTTTGATAACCGGTCTCTAGTTTTGTCGGCACCGAGGTGCCCCCCCAAGATGTGTGAATGTGCCAGATGCAAATCAGTTTCCCTATGTGCTTCAGGTACCACCAGTTGTTCAATAAATTCCCCCTCCAAATGATCTGAGATCACTCTGAAAAGGCAACCGTCCTTTTCTATAAAGTGTGGGGTTTTCACACCCCGAATTACGCTCTTGGTAATAAGAGTCATTAGCAGGGCGAGCCTGTTTAAATGCATATTCTAATGAGCTATCAGTATGCTGCAAACGCACAAAATCTGATTGTTCGTTAACACTCGGTTTGTGTTCGAGGCGTTTGCAATCTGGGAAGATGTAGAAGGAGCAGCCCATTCTGGAAGATTGTCGGGGGTGACCTCCTCCGTCTCGCTGGAGAGATCGGGTTCAATATCTAAGTTGGGCTCTAGATTTTCCCGGCCGCTACCAGTTCTTCGTCTTGGATTTCTTCTTCTTCTCCCCCCCCACCAAGTTCATTAGTGGACTGGACTACTGGTCCCTTACATTTATTAATCAGTTTCGAAAAAGGGCATTTCTCCGTCCTATGAGTAATGGCCAAGGGCACGAGTC
This sequence comes from Polypterus senegalus, assembly GCF_016835505.1. Classification (NCBI taxonomy): domain Eukaryota; kingdom Metazoa; phylum Chordata; class Cladistia; order Polypteriformes; family Polypteridae; genus Polypterus; species Polypterus senegalus. The sequence goes on along the minus strand of NC_053168.1, from coordinate 57,567,708 downwards.
CGAAACGGCAGACCAAACCTTAAAGTGGCGCCCCCTATAAGTTAAAGGAAGAAGTAAAGTCTGATAATCTTTAACATCACCATGTACACAGCGTATTTTTACAGTCTCACAGTCTCTAAGGCATTGTTCATTAAGACAGTCTCGTCTCACAATACAAAGGTCACTTCCGAATCTAACAATGCTGAGATTTCTTGTGTCCCAATTTCACCGGGATCAACAAGCCATCTTTTCCATCCGGATATGTAATAGTTGAGCAACAAATCTCGCCAGTCCAATCCCATTGAATGAGCTGGAGACAAGCGACAATCTCTTGCCAAATGGCCGAGCTGATCACATCGGAAACATCTACGGTCGGCTCCGCTTCCGAAATATCCTCTGACGCCCACGCCGACGTGCTCTGTAGCCTCCACGGTCTTGTCGACCGCTGTTGCCGCTGTCTCCCCAGAAACAGGCGTCCCATCTACGACTGGATTTCCGGGTCCTACCTGACCCCATTAGATTTTCAGGTCCTGCAGCTTGTCGATCGAGCGGCGAGAATGTCCTGGACGTTCGTTCACAGGTTGCGGCAGCACGAAATCCACCGCTCTTTCTCCAAGTGGACTGTGAACCCTCTAATCGTCTGGACATAATCGTTAATGATTTAATATCATGGCGTAGAAATTCATCTCGAAGAACTTCAGGTATGCCGCCAGTAATATATTCACGACAACTGTTTCCATTACGTCTCCTTCAAACCAACAGTGCACTTTATGTATCAAATCTTGAATTTGCACGGATTGGGTCATCCATGTTTAGTTTCCAGTCTTTAAGTGCAAATGTTTTAGACTTCTGAAATAAGTCTTGGCGGCATCCATCTGTGCAACCACTCTGGTACCACTTGTCACGCTTGGGTCACAGATTTGCACAGAGACACAGAAGGTCGTAGAAAAAGAAGGATTTTTATTCAGACACCGCAAACACATGAGCTTAAACGTGCTCCATGACAAGTCAGATATAACAGTTCCGCTAGGAGCAGAGAGAGATAAAAGCAAACAATCAATTCCCAAACTGACAGGCTGCGCAAGGCTTATAAGTCGGCGGAGTACCGCGAGGCTTGTATTACGCGTTATAGTGCAAGGATAAGGAGCAATGTGTAGTCAGTGTTTCAGGGTTTGTGGTTTTCCCAGGGCGTCTGTCTCTATTTGGGGTGCGATCAGCCCTCCAGCTCACAATATATATATATATATATATATATATATATGCTATTCTACACCATGATTAGAATTGTCTGAGTATTAAAGGTGTATGTCTGCTTTATAAGCATCATTTATAACATCAATGTTAATATAGAGTATAACTATAATTATTATTATTCTATATTGGCCTTGATATGAACGATTTGTGAAATTAGTGTTAAGTATTTAAAAAAAAGCATACCAGTCTCTTGTTTTTACAGGTACCTATATATACAGTATATATATAATTTTTAATGCAGTGATTCATTAACAATTATTGTTCTTTATACACCAGAAAGACTCGCCCAAACAATGAATTAAAAAAAAAAAAAGTTTTTAAATTGGCAAAGATGAAGTCAAGAAAATTTTTTTTTCACTTTCTATGATTTGTATTTTTATAATTATAGAGCACTTCATATTATTATTTGTAAAGCTCACTCTGTAAAATTGAACTGATAATACATTTCAATGTTTATTATATTTATAGATTATTATATACAGTATGTCTTTACACGTGTTGCACAAATATTTAATAAATTAATAAACTTAACCAAGAATGCTTAAAAAATCATTCAAAAAATGTGCAGGTAAATGTAAATATATCTGCACAAACCGACATTCTTGAATTAGGTAAAAATAAATATTTGGAAATATTGCTATGTGAAATGTTTATATACTTGGTGCAAAATAACTATATGTGTTCTAGTAAACAAGCATACACACCACTTATATATATATAATATATATATATACTAGCAAAATACTAGCGCTTTGCAGTGGCGAAGTACTGCATTAAAATTTTTATTAAGAAGAAAATTAAACCTATTTAAACTGAGGGAAAATATGCCAATAATTATTTGTTAAAGATCTCTTTGTATACTATATTGTCAGTTCGGCCCTCCGGTTGTAACATGACCAAGCTGTGCGCTGAGCTTACTCTTGAGCATGCAATTTACAGTTGGCCATGTGAACAGTAATCTTGTCTCAAATCTCACAGCTTGGATTGCTGCTGTCATAATCGGTTTGAGTTTCATGGTTTGTTTCAATTACGACAGTATTTGTAGGACTTGTGTTGAAGTGACATTCGGCATCTGTCAAGCGTTGTAAGCACACAACTGGTTTCATTGATAAAATCACATCCAGCTTTTGAGAGTTTAAACATTCATAAACATCAAAGTGTCCACTACTGAAATCGTCACCTGTGAATCTAAGATGCTTAAGAGGCATTGGCGGTTGTCGAAAGGTGTAAAATATTTGGTCATTTCGGTACACTTGAAAGCGACAACCAAACAATTCAGCGGCAGCCATCAACTCACATGCAGAACCATAGGTGAAGGTCTTAAGCATTTTACTCTTATAGTGCTCCTGTGTAGTATAATTATCTCCTGTACCGTTATCAGTCCACACCTTGAACCTGTCCCAGTCATTCAATACATAAGACACAATGTTCCTCGGATATCAAGAGTGAGCCTGATATGGCTGTGCAATATGTAACAAAGAGAATGGAAAAGGTAGGTGCCATCTCCGGGCATGGAAACAACTCGGTAAGTGACAGTTCTTTGATCGATGGTGATCACCTCGATAGACATGTTAATGGGGTACGGTTGGAATGATAAAGGAAATGGGTACCTGAACAATGTAAAGTAAGTCTAAAATACCTACACAATAACTACAATCATAATAAACGAACAATAAAACAGCGGGGAAGCCGTGGATTAAATAAAAAGGCTGTAGTTATCAGCAGGGGAGGCGTGAATCCGTGGAGAAGCAAGGAAGGGAATGTAGAGACGGAGCAATGGACGGCTTATATAGGCAGGCAGCCAACAACGTGGAAGGCGTTGGGATGGGGGACCCAACGATGCCTCACACGGTGACCGAGCTGCAGGCTATAGACCTATATATGTACATAAGTAGGATTCAGTTAGCATTGGGAACCCGTGTACCAAATTTCTTGAAGATGGGCTCATAAGTAACAAAGACCACTGGAAAGTTCAATATGGTGGCCGACAGTAGTGTCATATTACCGAAATAATTACTTACATTGGTTTCCGTTAGTGCAGGGAAGCTGCCTACCAAATTTCGTGAAGATGGGGCCATAAATAAGAAAGTTAAACATGGCGTTGTTGTCCGCCGTTATGACCGTTCGTGTAGAATTTCGAAATGAAATCTGCTTAACTTTTGTAAGTAAGCTGTAAGGAATGAGCCTGCCAAATTTCAGCCTTCTACCTACACGGGAAGTTGGAGAATTAGTGACGTTGGAAAGTTCAATATGGCGGCCGACAGTGGTGTCATACCAACGAAATAAGTACGTACATCGGTTTCCGTGAAAAGTTCAATATGGCGGCCGACAGTGGCCTCATACCACCAAAATAAGTATGTACATTGGTTTGGTTGGCGCAGGAAGCTGCCCACCAAATTTCGTAAAGATGGGGCCATGAATAAGAAAGTTCAATATGGCGGACGTTGTTGACCGTTATGACCGTTACACGTAGAATTTCGAAATGAAACTTTTGTAAGTAAGCTGTAAGGAATGGGCCTGCCAAATTTCAGCCTTCTATCTACACGGGAAGTTGTAGAATTAGTGACGTTTTGAAAATTCAATATGGCGGCCGACAGTGGCGTCATACCACCGAAATAAGTACGTACATCAGTTTTGGTTAGCGCAGGGAAGCCACCTACCAAATTTCGTAAAGATGGGGCCATGAATAAGAAAGTTCAATATGGCGGACGTTGTTGACTGTTAACGACCGTTATGTGTAGAATTTTGAAATGAAACCTGCTTAACTTTTGTAAGTAAGCTGTAAGGAATAAGCCTGCCAAATTTCAGCTTTCTACCTACATGGGAAGTTGGAGAATTAGTGATGAGTCAGTGAGTGAGTCAGTCAGTCAGTGAGGGCTTTCCTTTTATTAGTATAGATAAATAATTAATTATACAGGTATATATATATATCTATAATATATATGCTATTCTACAGCATGATTAGGATCATCTGAGTATTAAAGGTGTAGGTCTGCTTTATAAGCATAATTTAGTGTTAAGTATTAGAAAATAAAAGCATACCAGCCTCTTGTTTTTACAGGTACATATATCCATCCATCAATCCATTTTCTAACCCGCTGAATCCGAATACAGGGTCACGGGGGTCCGCCGGAGCCATTGGTACATATATATACACAGTATATATATAATTTTTACTGCAGTAATTCATTAACAATTATTGGTCTTTATATATCAGACAGACTTCCCAAGGGTCTTTTGTAGGAAATATGTACACATAGTTCATTTTCTCTATGATTTGTATTTTTATAATTATAGAGCACTTCATATTATTATTTTTAAAGCTCACTCTGTAAAATTAAACTATGATTATACAATTCAATGTTTATTATATTTATACATTATTATATCTGTCTTTACACGTGTTGCAGAAATATTTAATAAATCTGCACAAACCGACACTAGTGAGTAACATTTTTAGACAGTTCAAAAAGCAACGCAAATCGCAAAGCGTCTGTGTGCCGACTCGAACAAGCTTTTGCAGAATACATTAACTGACAAGAGGTTGGTCCGCCCTCTCCGAGTTTTGGTAGTCGTGATTCGTCAGTTCTTGGTAGCAGAGCGAGCCGTCATTGGCCAATTCTTGGTAGCTGAAACGGGCTGTGAATGGTCAATTCTTGGTAGGAGAAACGGGTTGTGAATGGTCAATTCTTGGTAGCTGAAACAGGTCGCGATTGGTCAATTCTTGGTAGCTGATACGGGCCGCGATTGGCCCGAGCTTTCAATTCTTCTTAGAATCTTGGTAGCGGAAAGCGATCCGATTGGTTCTCGCTACCAAGAATTACCTCGACTCACGGCTGCTTGGGAGCGCCACGGAGGCAGTCATAATAAACAAGTGTCAATGTTGCTTGTTAAGGCGGCTTTTTGTTTCTGCAGTTATATTTTTGAATAAAAGCGCAATTGTTGTGTTAGATTTGTACCTTCTGTGAAAATATTTCTTTTGATATTTAGACTTCAGGCTTCATACATTATATAGTTTATGCCTACATTTTGTCATCTACTACTAGAATATAAAAAACTTTTTTGTTTTAACAATGTGTTTACACAGATTCCTGTAGGAATAGAACAGACATAAAATGCGTGTGTTCCAAACAACGATCTATTATTTCCACGCTAAAACTTCACTTCACTCCCAGAAAATCAATCAAGGCATGAGCAGGGAGAAGTTTGTGCACGTTCAAAGTCGGTGGGGGGATGGAATAGCCGGCTGCATGCAGCTTTTCTTTTATCAGCACATGTAGATTAACAAAAGATGCTGGCGGAGAGGTGAGAACGGTTTTAAGAAGCGATTTAAGGTGGGACGGATTTACGAATTTTTTTGTAGGCTCTGGTAATTCTAGTGTTAAAGGTATGCTAGAAAAATTAAGAACCAAATACAGGGTAATGCATCTAAGTTTGAGAGTAAACTTAAAGCACTTGGCACTCAGTTGGAAAACATTAAGCAAACATTCACGACTCGTATTGAAACTACTGAATAACTGGCACCTACCGCTGACAGAAAAGCAACGGCTGCAAATTCTGAATGCAAAGTACTTGGAGACAGACTTACTTCACTGGAATATGAATGCAGAAGGAATAATATTCAAATCAAAGGTCTCACTGAGAATTGTGAAAGTCCAAACCCAGTGAAATTCGTAGCTGAACTATTCTGTAAAATAGTTGGAGAGGACTTCAAATCAGACAATGGGATAGCAGCAGCTTACTGTATACAGGGATCACAGGGATCAAATTCCTCTAAACCTATGACTCTCATTGTGCATTTTGAAAAATTACAATTTAAACTACATATAATGTTACTTCTCAGACAGAAATATGAGATTACATTTGAAAATAACCACATTTGTATTTTCCTGGATTTCTCTCCCTCAACAGCTTCTAAACGTGCAGTATTTTACAACATTAAGCAGTGCTAATGGAAAGCTGAGATTAGATACATCCTCATGTATCCTGCCAAACTAAAATTGGTCATTCAAGGCAAGCTCTATATTTTTACTTCTACGGAGGAAGCAGAAAAAGAGCTAAAAAAAATGGATCATGACACTTTTTTGAAATATGATTGTGGGTCACATTCTGTCCTGGCATGGCAAAGAAGATCTTACTGGGTGTTTGATCTACCTGCAATGATACTGGTACTATAATTATACATCCTATTTACTTCTCCGCCACTTTTTGTTTGTTTTATGTTTTAATTACAATCATGTGTGTATACAGTTAAGTCCATAAATATTTGGACAGAGAAAACTTTTTTCTAATTTTTGTTATGTACATTACCACAATGAATTTTAAATGAAACAACTCAGATGCAGTTGAAGTGCAGACTTTCCGCTTTAATTCAATGGGTTGAACAATAAGATTGCATAAAATCTGAGGCAACTAAACCATTTTTTAACACAATCCCTTTATTTCAGGGGCTCAAAAGTAATTGAACTAATTAAATAACTGGAAATAAAATGTTTCTAACATTTCTAATACTTGGATGAAAACCCTTTGCTGGCAATGACAGCCTAAAGTCTTGAACTCATGGACATCACCAGATACTGGGGTTCCTCCTTTTTAATGCTCTGCCAGGCCTTTACTGCAGCGGCTTTCAGTTGCTGTTTGTTTGTGGGCCTTTCTGTCTGAAGTTTAGTCTTCAACAAGTGAAATGCATGCTCAATTGGGTTATGATCAGGTGACTGACTTGGCCATTCAAGAATTTTCCACTTCTTTGCTTTAATAAACTCCTGGGTTGCTTTGGCTGTATGTTTTGGGACATTGTCCATCTGTATCATGAAACGCCGCCCAATCAATTTGACTTCATTTAGCTGGATTTGAACAGACAGTATATGTCTCTGAACACCTCAGAATTCATTCGCTGCTTCTGTTCTGTGTCACATCAATAAACACTAGTGTCCCAGTGCCATTAGCAGCCATGCACGCCCAAGTCATCACACTGCCTCCACCGTGTTTTACAGATGATGTGGTATGCTTTGGATAATGAACTGTTCCACACCTTCTCCATATTTTTATCTTGCCATCATGCTGGTAGAGGTTAATCTTGGTTTCATCTGTCCAACGAATGTTTTTCCAGAACTGTGCTGGCTTTTTTAGATGTTCTTTAGCAAAGTCCAATCTAGCCTTTCTATTCTTGAGGCTTGTGAGTGGATTGCACCTGCAGTGCACCCTCTGTATTTACTTTCATGCAGTCTTCTCTTTATGGTAGACTTGGATATCGATACGCCTACCCCCTGGAGAGTGTTGCTCACTTGCTTGGCTGTTGTGAAGGGTTTTCTCTTCACCATGGAAATGATTCTGTGATCATCCACCACTGTTGTCTTCTGTGGACGTCCAAGTCTTTTAGCATTGCTGAGTTCACCATTGCTTGCTTTCGTTCTCAGGATGTATCAAACTGTAGATTTGCCACTCGTAATATTGTAGCAATTTCTTGGGTGAGTTTTTTTCTGTTTTCGCAGCTTAAGGATGGCTTCTTTCACCTGCATGGAGAGCTCCTTTGACCGCATGTTGTCTGTTCACAGCAAAATCTTCTACATGCAAGCACCACACCTCAAATCAACTCCAGGCCTTTTATCTGCTTAATTGATAATGACATAACGACAGACTTGCCCACACCTGCCCATGAAATAGCCTTTGAGTCAATTGTCCAATTACTTTTGAGCCCCAGAAATGAAGGGATTGTGTTAAAAAATGCTTTAGTTGCCTCGCATTATTATGCAATCTTTTTGTTCAACTCACTGAATTAAAGCTGAAAGTCTGCACTTCAACTGCATCTGAGTTGTTTCATTTAAAATTCACTGTGGTAATGTACAGAACCAAAATTAGAAAAAAGCTTTCTCTGTCCAAATATTTATGGACCTAACTGTATGTATGTATGATATGCATGTGTACTTTTTTTTTAAGGAGGTTGTTTAACATCGTACCCTTGGTTTATTGCATTAGGTGTTACTATGCTTATCAAGGGCTACTGTTTAACATCATTCCCTGGGTTTACTCTCTCAAGACTGTTTAAGATTACAGTAATCCCTCTCTATATCGCGCTTTGACTTTCGCGGTTTCGCTCTATCGCGGATTTTATATGAAAGCATAACTAAATATATAGCGCGGATTTTTCGCTGCTTCGCGGGTTCTGCGGACAATGTGTCTTTTTACTTCCTGTACATGCTTCCTCAGTTGGTTTGCCCAGTTGATTTCATACAAGGGGCGCTATTGGCGGATGACTGAGAAGCTAACCAATCAGAGCACGCAGTTAAGTTCCTGCCTGCTGAATGCAGTGTTAACCAGGAAGTCTCGTCTCGCTCATTCAGCATCAACGTGTTTCGCTGTGTAAAGAGTTGTGCTCTTTTGTGTTTATCTTTGTGCATAGTCAATCCCTTCATTATGGCTCCAAAACGATCTGCTACTGCTTCAGGGGCCGTGCCCAAGCGCAAACGGAAGATGTTAATGATTGCCGAAAGGTAAGCGTTTTGGATTTGTTGAAGGCTACGATTCTTTTATTTAAAAAGTAGGAAAGGAATATAAGATCTACGGCCGCAGTGTCCTTTTAACCAGTGTGCAAAACGAGTTGTAAGTGGATGTAATAAGGCAGTAGTCCGGATGGAATCTGCTTTGGGGATTTGCATTGAAGACTGCCAGATGAAGAAAAACGGCGGTGCTACACAATCGCCTGAAGTGGCTCCTTTAAGGGCTGTAACGCTCTCCTTTGTTGTGCAGTAAAATAAAACTCATTGTTATCGGACAAGTCATTGTGTCATTGTTGGTGAGTAACCATAATTAATTTTCTACTTACAGTACTTGGTACATGTACGTGCGTTTAGTGTCACTGTACACACATTTACTGTATACAATTTTTCTTGTATTGTACGTATTTATTGCTGGTGGCATGTCTATCGTAATGGATGTAACATATGTGCTATCGGAGACACTCAATATCTTTAAAATAATATTTAGGTTTTACTGTATATAAACAGTGTGTTTATATACATAATTTCAATGAATCTTACCTAATATCTAAGAGAATACAAAGGGATTATGCTGTATAACTCTGCGGAGAATATTTATAAACAGTGTGGGAGAGTTTATAAGGGCTTAAAATATATAAAATAACCATAGAAACATATGGTTTCTACTTGTGATTTTCACCTATCGCAGGGGGGTCTGGAACGCAACCCCCGCGATCGAGGAGGGATTACTGTATATTGTATGCTTATGCTTAAAGTATTTGGACTGTATTGTGAACAGATATCTCTATTTTGATCCTTATACATTGCTGCTGGGGGGCTTGTTTTGTTTTGGATGTGTTCTGTTTCTAGGTATGTCAGAGGACTGGGACTTGTGAAGTGTGGTCTAGCCTCATGTTGAAATTGGGGGGGGGCGTGGCAGGTGTACTGGAGGAGAGAGAAATAGAGCAAGCTATTTCTAATCTATCCTTTTAATCCTTATAAGTAACATTAAGCTTCATGGCAATAACTCCTGGGAAGACTGGGAGTTAAGGTCAAAGCTGTCTTGTTTTAAGTTAAGATTTCAAAATGACAGCAAAAGTTTAGAAGCAATATATTCATGACCAAACAGTTAACTTTGTGAGCTGGAATGTTAAAGGGCAGAATCACGAATTAAAGAGAAAGAAAGTATTGTCTCACCTAACAGGTCTAAGTGCTAAGATAGTATTTTTACAGGAGACCCACTTATTAAGCAAGGATCAGTTTCGGCTGCACAGAGACTTGACTGGCCAAATATTCCATTCCAGCTTTACAAAGAAAACTAGAATTGTGGTAATTCTTGTACATAGAAATCTACGTACCCAAAGTAAATGATAGGGACTTCATCCAAAATGTATTTGCATCCATTCCCAATTTGAACATTCATAAAATTATAATGGCTGGGGACTTTCATTATGTTTTAAATCCAGACCTAGATAGGTCTGCCACAGGGGTGATGATGTCTTATCAGTCCCCTGGAGACTTCTAAACCCAAATTCAAGAGCATATTCCTTCTACTCACCAGTGCATCACTGCTACTCAAGAATCGATTATTTTTTTATAGATAATTTTTTGCCTACGATTAAATCTTGTAAATATGACACTATTATTATCTCCGACCACGCTCCTCTGATCCCGTGAGCTAAAATCACTATGCCCCACATACTTATCTCACAGATGGCATCCTAACCCAGTTTTATTAGCAGACGAGATCTGTACATAACATATCCAAGCAAATTGACTTTTTTAGAGACAAATACATCCTCTGAGGTTTCTGCAGGAATACTCTGAGAAATTGTGAATGCTTTCTCTCATATCTTACCTACAAAAACAAATTGGAAACCAAGAAGGTATCAGATCTAATCAGTGAAATTTCCAGAATAGATCAAGAACATGCCAGGTGTCCAAATGAAGCACTTCATAGGAAAAGACAGGCTCTGTATACAAAACTCAAACTCTTGACAGCTAAAGAAACAGAACAACTCGTTTTTTTAATCAAGACACCATTACTGTGAACACAGAGAGAAAGCTAATAAGATTTTAGCTCAACAAATCCACTAGCAGGAAGCTCGCAGTGCAATCCCAGCAATTATCAACACAAACAGAGACAAAATCATTGATTATAAAAAAATAATGCACACATTTAGTGACTACTTTAAGTCCTTATATTCTACTGAGTTTAAAGAAGACAAGACACAACCTAATGCATTTCTGGATGCATTACAGATACCACAACTAGATACTCTCAGCGGAGAGGAATTGGGTAAATGTCTGGCACTATCAGAATTACAAGATGCTGTAAACTCACTTCAGAGTGAGAAAGCAGCAGGCCCTGATGGCTAACCTGCCGAATTATACAAAAAAATTCTCAGTTAAGCTAGCTCTCCTTTAATTAGCAACATCTACAGAAACAAGAGACAATAATATTCTACCTCAAACTTTTTGTCAAGCTTTAATTACCGTCTTTCCTAATCAAAATAAGGACTTATTACAATGTGCATCATACAGAATAATCTTTTGAATAATGATGTAAAGATACTCTCCAAAGTCCTAGATAGAAGTATTGAGAAACTGCTTCATTTCGTAATATCACAAGACCAAACTGGATTTATTAAAGGCAGACACTTAGCTTTAAATCTTCAACCCCTGTTTAATGTGATATATTCACCCCCAAAGTCAAACATCCCAGAGATATTATTATTGTTGGATGCAGAAAAAGCATTTGATATTGTTGAATGGAATTACCATTCTGAAGAAATATGGGTTTGGCCCAAACATTTGTGCATGGATCAAACTACTGTATACCAGTTCAGAAGCTTCAGTTTGTATTAACAACATTAAACAACAAGGCTACTTCAAACTAGGATGTGTTACTAGACAAGGATGTTCCTTATCACCACTGCTGTTAGCTCAATGTCGAAATGCTAATGAGATAAAGGGGATTATCAAAGAAGGACTTGAACAGAAAATTTCTCTTTGTGCAAATGATATGGTAATGTATATATCTGATCCACAAAATACAGTGCCTGCAGTCCTAACAGCACTTACAGAATTTCAAAAGATTTCTGGTCTCAGTATTAATTTGAACAAAAGTGTGCTCTTCCCAGTGAATTCTCAAGCACACAATATTAGATTGGACACCCTCCCTTTATACCTTTGGGTAAACATCACAAACAAACATAAAGCTCTTTTTCAACAAAATGTTGCTGTCTGCATGGAAAAAATTAAGCAAGACTTGCATAAATGGTCTACCCTTCATCTCAGTTTATCTGGAAGAATTAATATTGTCAAGATGAATATCCTTCCTAAGCTTCTCTATTTCAAAACATTCCAATATACATCAATAAATATTTTTTAAGAAATTAGACTCAACCATAACCTCATTTATTTGGAATTCAAAACATCCACGTAACCAAAGGGCGACCCTACAAAGACCTAAAGAAGAAGGTGGTATGGCTTTACCTAACTTTCAATTTTATTACTGGGCGGCGAATATACAAGGTATAAAATCCTGGACATTAACACAAATAGATGAACAGATACAGGATTGGTCCACAATAAAAATTAAATCCTGCAGTACTTCTTTATATTCCTTGCTTTGTACAACAATAAGTACAAGTCATTGCCAGGATACTAACAACCCACTAGTGCTTCACTCACTCAGAATATGGAACCAATGTAGGAAGTATTTTAAGATAGAGAAGCTTTTCTCTGTGGCACCTCTGCATGAGAAACACCTTTTTCCACCCTCTCAAACATGCGCACTTTTTAATATCTGGAAAACGTTCTGGATTAAATCACGTAGATATCTGTACATAGACAAAGTCTTTGCATCCTACGAACAATTACACTCTAAATTTAACTTTCCAGCAACACATTACTTTCTCTACCTACAAATTAGAAACTTTGTTAAACAAAACCTACCCAATTCTTCTCACCTCCCACCCACCTCTATTCCGGAAGAAATATTGATCAGGCTTGAGGACTCAGACAGCATTTCCATCATTTATAAAAAAAAATTAAGTCCCTCCCTTTCAAAGATCCCAGAGTTAAGTGGGAAAGGGATGTCTCACTCAACATCTCGGAAAAGGAGTGGAAGGTAGCAATGCACATAATTCACTCGAGCTCCATATGTGCAAAGCAATTATTAATACAATTATTCAACTTAAAATTATAGATCAACTTAAAATTATAGATCTAAACCTCTTTGTCCTTCCTTTCTCTCTCATATATTTTAAAATATTCTTTTAACACAGATAGTAAATGAAGAAATATACACAGGTTTAAATGGAAGCATGTTAGCTTGAAAGCTGGTGGTTCCTTTGTCATTTACAGCTCATTATTCAACAACAACAACAACATTTATTTATATAGCACATTTTCATACAAACAGTAGCTCAAAGTGCTTTACATATTAAAGAATAGAAAAATGAAAGACATAATTATAAAAAATAAATCAACATTAACATCGAATAAGAGTAAGGTTCAATGGCCAGGGGACAGAAAAACAAAAACTCCAGACGGCTGGAGAAAAATAAAATCTGTAGGGATTCCAGACCATGAGACCGCCCAGTCCTCTCTGGGCATTCTACCTAACATAAATGAAACAGTCCTCTTTGGATTTAGGGTTCTCATGGAAGGGCTTGATGATGATGATGGTCACGTAGACTTCTTCCTTTTAATCCGTCCATCATTGTTGGAGCATCATGAAGCTTTGAGTAGGTGGAGGTGGCGCAGGCCACCACCACAACGAAACCGGAGAAAGAAACAGAAAAGAGAGTAGGGGTCAGTACCGATTTTAGAGCCACCATGAATAGTTGTTATGATGAATTGAACATACAGAGTATCAGGATTAAGTTAAATTACGATTAAAATGAAGTTATAAAAGGCCATGTTAAAGTAATGTGTTTTCAGCAGTGTTTTAAAGTGCTCTACTGTATCAGCCTGGCGAATTCCTATTGGCAGGCTATTCCAGATTTTAGGTGCATAACAGCAGAAGGCCGCCTCACCACTTCTTTTAAGTTTTGTTCTTGGAATTCTAAGGAGACACTCATTTGAGGATCTGAGGTTACGATTTGGAATATAAGGTGTCAGACATTCCGATATATAAGATGGGGCGAGATTATTTAAGGCTTTATAAACCATAAGCAGAATTTTAAAGTCAATTCTGAATGACACAGGTAACCAGTGTAGTGACATCAAAACTGGAGTAATGTGTTCTGATTTTCTTTTCCTAGTTAGGATTCTAGCAGCTGCATTCTGCACTAGTTGCAAACGATTTATATCTTTTTGGGTAGTCCTGAGAGGAGTGCGTTACAGTAATCTAGTCGACTGAAAACAAACGCGTGAACTAATTTCTCAGCATCTTTCAGTGATAAAAGAGGTCTAACTTTACTTATGTTTCTTAAGTGAAAAAATGCTGTCCTAATGATCTGATTAATATGTGATTTAAAATTCAGATTACAGTCAACAATCACCCCTAAGCTTTTTACCTCCGTCTTGACTTTTAATCCTAATGTATCCAGTTTATTTCTAATAGCCTCATTGTATCCATTATTGCTGATCACTAAAATTTCAGTTTTCTCTTTATTTAACTTGAGAAAATTACTATTCATCCATTCTGAGATACTAGTCAGACATTGTGTTAGTGAATCAATAGAATCGGGTCATCAGGTGCTATTGATAAGTACAGCTGTGTGTCATCAGCATAGCTGTGGTAGCTCACGTTGTGCCCTGAGATAATCTGACCTAACGGAAGCATGTAGATTGAGAATAACAGCGGACCCAGGATAGAGCCTTGTGGACCACCATATCGGATATCATGTGTCTTGAGTTGTAATTCCCACAACTAACAAAATATTTTCTCCCTGTCAGGTAGGATTCAAACCAATTTAAGACACTGCCAGAGAGGCCCACCCATTGACTAAGGCGATTTCTAAGAATGTTGTGATCAATGGTGTCAAATGCAGCACTCAGATCTAAGAGGATGAGAACAGATAAATGGCCTCTGTCTGCATTTACCCGCAAGTCATTTACTACTTTAACGAGTGCAGTTTCTGTGCTGTGATTTGTTCTAAAACCTGACTGAAATTTATCAAGAATAGCTTGTTTATTGAGATGGTCATTTAACTGCATAATGACTGCCTTCTCTAGAACTTTACTTAAGAAGGGCAAGTTAGAGATGGGTCTAAAATTTTCAAGAGCCGAGGGGTCAAGATTATGTTTCTTAAGTAGGGGTTTAACTACAGCAGTCTTAAGACAGTCTGGGAAGACCCCAGTATCTAGTGACGAATTTACTATGTCCAGAACATTATCAATTAGCACGCCTGATACTTCTTTGAAAAACCTTGTTGGTATCGGGTCAAGGACGCAGGTGGAGGGTTTTAATTGAGATATTATTTTTTGTAAATCAGGTAAATCTATCCTAGTGAAAGAGTTTAATTTGTTTATAACAGGATGTTGGGGTTTAGGGGGATCCTTAGTGTTGGGGAGATATACTATGTTATTTCTAATATCATTAATTTTTTGATTGAAGAATACAGCGACAGCCTCACAGGTTTCACTGGAAGCACTTAGGAGGCATTCCTTTGAGCTACCTGGGTTTAGTAGGTGATCAATTGTTGAAAATAAGACTCTAGGATTACTAGCATTGTTATTTATAATATTAGAGAAATATTTACTGATGACTGGATAAGAAAACAGCCAATTAAAACCTTAATGCAGCTGTTTAAAATTAAAATAGGCAATTAAGGGTTCTGAATCATAAAACAAACCATTTAACTAAAACTAAGCCCAAAAAAATGTATTGCTTTAGTAGTAATTAAATGGGTTCAAATTGAAAATTTGGTTAAGTCAAAAACCTGCAAGCACTGTGGACGTCCAGGACTTGAGTTGAGTACCCTTCTAATAGACTATGTCATTATTATGCAAGTTTAGATTATTTTAAATGGATTGACAGACGAACATGGTTCTTCTATTCTCCCTCATATCATTTAGATTCCTTAACAGCACTTGGGAGTAGGTTAGCACCAACCAGTGCCAACCTAGATTCACCAATCAACCTAAGCTACCTGCTTGTCTTTAGGATGTGGAAGGAAAGCCAGTGTACCCAGTGAAAATCTATGAGACATAAGGAAAATGTACATGAACACATTCTCCTGATTGGTGACCAGGCTGGAATTTGAACCCAGTTCCCTGGGCTGTAAAGGTTGTATCTTCAACATAACATCCAGTAAAAAACATATTCATTGTTATTATTTTTGTATTTTGCAGTTCCCTGCATGGATTTGTAATCTATTTGTTTGGCAATTTATTTAAGACACTGTACTGTTTTCAGTTTGTTGCCCCTGTGACTAGTGATAATATTACTCATGTTTTAGCAAAGTGTTTTAAGATAATGATCTTTATAAAAGGAACTACATAAATAAAGCTGGATTTAGTGCTTGAGTGAACGTATGGGGAATTGCATACAAACCAATACATACCTGTCAGTTTACCTTAAGTGTTAAAAGATCCTCAACTGTGTAAACAGTCTTTGTGTCACAGTTCCGCTTGGAGTCTGCTTAAATATTCAGCAGGCTGGAAGCAGAGAAGGACTTGTCACCTGAGAGTTTATGCACAATAATATGTCATTCTAAAAAAGGGCTGCTTTCATCAATTATTGAAAATAAAGATGACAGGTCCAAAACAATGTGACCTTGAAGCTGAATATTGTCAAGCAGAAACACATGTCAGCTCATTCATAGCCTGTTTTACCTGTATAGCTGTGTCTTCTGCCCTGATTTTCTTTTCATTGAAAGCTCTGCGTGCACACGGGCATCGCATCACTGAAAAAGACAAACAATGAGCAAACTGTCACATAAACTTCCTTGGCAGCAATTGAATGCTTGGCTTTGGGTAAACCACACAGAATAACATTCTGTTCCACATTCTTCTTCAGTGATTGATAAAGTGGATAATAAAGAGATTCTGGAAAGCGGAATAATTGTGATGAGCTATTACCAATTGCCAAAAAAGTAAACAGTTTCTGCTGTTATATCTGCTTTCTGAGAAATGCTTAGTGGGCAGCTTTTGGAATTTGTGGAGCTAGGCTAGAGTCTTGGCAAGTGAGTCAGCTTGGGTCACCTTTAGAGAAAGAGGCCTCTAAGACTGAAAGTAAAATTCAATTGCAAGAAAAAGTAAGTGAACTCTTTCGAATTTCCTGGATTTGATTCCTAATAAAATGTGATCTAATCTTCATCAAAGTCACAATTATAGAAAAACACAATCTGACTACAATAATAACACACAAAATGTTGTACTTGTCATGTCTTTATTGAGCAAAAAGTGTGTGAACCCTAATAACCTGTAGATCCTGCTTTAGCAGCAACAGCATCCACCAAAACTTTCTTGTAGTTGCTTGTAAGACTTAAAAACATTGAGGATGAATTTTCCACCATCCTTGTCTACAAATCTGTTTCAGTTCACCAATATCGGGTTGTCTTGATTGCACAGAACTCTTTAGGTCATGCCACAATCTCATTTGGGTTAATTTCAAAACTGGCTTGGTCATTCCAAACTTAGATCATCTTCTTTCTCTACCATTCTTTAGTTGATTTGCTTGTGTGCTTTGGAGCATTGTCTTTTGCATCATTTAACCTCTCATAAGGTTGAGAACATGAATTGCTGCCCTTAAATTTACATGCAAAATGTCTTGATACAATGTTGAATTCATTGTTCCTTATATGGCCTTGAGGCAGCGAAGAAGGCCCAAACCCCGATGATGCTTCTTCTACCATGCTTAACAGTTGGGATGAGGTTTTGGTGTTGATGTGCTGTCCCCTTTTCCCACAAATATAATGATATGCATTTCTGTTAAAAGGTTAAACTGTCTTAACTGTATGTAAAACATTTTCCCAGAAGTATCTGGAAAGTGCTGGTGGTCTTCAGCAAATGTTAGACATGCTGCAGTGTTTTCTTTTTGACAGCAGCAGTATCCTTATTGGTGTCTTTCCCTGAGCATCATTCTTGTCCAGTGTTTTTCTGAGAGTGGACACTTGATGCTTTCAGACTTTTCTGGAGGACTTTTGCTGTTACCCTTGTTTATTTTTCCACCACTTTCAGAATTACCCTTTGTGTACTTGGAGTGTTTTTTACAGGACACCCACTTTTCGGGAGAATAGTTACAGTCCTGAACTTTCTCAGTTTGTAGGCAATTTGTCTTACCATGGATTGATGAACACCCAGGTCTTTATCATCACTTTTATGGCCTTTTCCAGTGTGATGCATCTCTGTAATACATCTTTTAAGGTCCCGTGACAGCTATTTGAATTTAAACATGTTTTAAAATAAATAAAAACATTTCTTGAGAACAGATTTGTTAGTAATCAGGCTTTTGTCTGTCCATCCATCCATCCATCCTCTTCCGCTTATCCGGGGTCGGGTCGCGGGGGCAGCAGCTTAAGCAGAGAGGCCCAGACTTCCCTCTCCCCGACCACTTCTTCCAGCTCTTCCGGGAGAATCCCAAGGCGTTCCCAGGCCTGCCGGGTGACATAGTCTCTCCAGCGTGTCCTGGGTCTTCCCCGGGACCTCCTCCCAGTTGGACGTGCCCGGAACACCTCACCAGGGAGGCGTCCAGGAGGCATCCTGATCAGATGCCCAAGCCACCTCATCTGATTCCTCTAGATGCGGAGGAGTAGCGGCTCTACTCTGAACACCTCCCGGATGACTGAGCTTCTCGCCCTATCTTTAAGGGAAAGCCCAGACACCCTGCGGAGGAAACTCATTTCAGCCGCTTGTATTCGCGATCTCTTTCTTTCGGTCACTACCCATAGCTCATGACCATAGGTGAGGGTAGGAACGTAGATCGACTGGTAAATTGAGAGCTTCGCCTTACGGGTCAGCTCTTTTTTCACCACGACAGACCGATGCAGAGGCCGCATCGCTGCGAATACCTCACCGATCCGCCTGTCGATCTCACGGTCCATTCTTCCCTCACTCGTGAACAAGACCCCGAGATACTTGAACTCCTCCACTTGGGGAAGGATCTCTCCCCCAACCCTGAGAGGGCACTCCACCCTCTTCCGGCTGAGGACCATGGTCTCTGATTTGGAGGTGCTGATTCTCATCCCAGCCGCTTCACACTCAGCTGTGAACCATTCCAGAGAGAGCTGAAGATCATGGCCTGATGAAGCAAACAGGACAACATCATCTGCAAAAAGCAGTGACCCAATCCTGAGTCCACCAAACTGGACCCCTTAAACACCCTGGCTGCACCTAGAAATTCTGTCCATAAAAATTATGAACAGAATTGGGTACAAAGGGCAGCCCTGGCGGAGTTCAGCTCTCACTGGGAACGGGCTCGACTTACTGCCGGCAATGCAGATCAAGCTTTTAATGAGGGGGACCGGTACCCCATACTCCCAGAGCATCCCCCACAGGATTCCCCAAGGGACACGGTCGAACACCTTTTCCAAGTCCACAAAACACATGTAGACTGGTTGGGCAAACTCCCATGCACCCTCCAGGATTCTGCTAAGGGTGTAGAGCTGGTCCACTGTTCCGCGACCAGGGCGAAATCCACACTGTTTCTCCTGAATCCGAGGTTTGACTATCTGACGGACCCTCCTCTCCAGAACCCCCGAATAGACTTTTCCAGGGAGGCTGAGGAGTGTGATCCCTCTGTAGTTGGAATACACCCTACGGTCCCCCTTTTTAAAGAGGGGGTCCACCACCCCGGTCTGCCAATCCAGAGGCATTATCCCTGATGTCCATGCAATGTTGCAGAGACGTGTCAACCAAGACAGTCCTACAACATACATAGACTTGAGGGACTCCGGCCGTATCTCATCCACCCCCGGGGCCTTGCCACCAAGGAGTTTTTTGACCACCTCGGTGACCTTAGTCCCAGAGATGGGAGAGCCCACCTCAGAGTCCCTAGGCTCTGCTTCCTCATTGGAAGGCATGTTAGTGGGATTGAGGAGGTCTTCGAAGTACTCCCCTACCGACCCTAACGTCCGAGTGAGGTCAGCAGCACACCATCCCCACCATATACGGTGTTGACACTGCACTGCTTCCCCCTCCTGAGACGCCGGACGGTGGACCAGAATCTCCTCGAAGCCGTCCGAAAGTCGTTCTCCATGGCCTCTCCAAACTCCTCCCATGCCCAAGTTTTTGCCTCAGCAACCACCGAAGCTGCATTCCGCTTGACCTGCCGTACCTATCAGCTGCCTCCAGAGACCCACAGGACAAAAAGGTCCTGTAGGACTCCTTCTTCAGCTTGATGGCATCCCTCACCGCCGGTGTCCACCAACGGGTTCGGGGATTGCCGCCACGACAGGCACCGACCACCTTACGGCCACAGCTCCGGAGGGCCGCCTCAACAATAGAGGCACGTAACATGGCCCATTCGGATTCAATGTCCCCCACCTCCCTCGGGACGTGGTCGAAGTTCTGCCGAAGGTGGGAGTGAAAGCTACTTCTGACAGGGGACTCTGCCAGCCGTTCCCAGCAGACCCTCACAGCACGTTTGGGCCTACCAGGCCTGACCGGCATCTTCCCCCACCATCGAAGCCAACTCACCAGTTGACAGCTCTGCCCCTCTCTTCACCCGAGTGTCCAAGACATGTGGCTGCAAGTCCGACGACACAACCACAAAGTCGATCATCGAATTGAGGCTTTTGTGTCTTTATTTGAAGGGTGAGACACCCTTGCAACCCACATTTCCATTCTAATCTCTTTAACTGAAACACCTTTCTCCAATTAGCCTTTGGGGAAGTCATTATCACACAATTTCACTTACTTTTTTAGCCAACACGGTGAATGAGTACACAATGCGCTCGCTCTATAAAGACTTGAAAAGTATCAGTGTTTGTTTATTTAGTTTAGTCGGATTGTGCTTGTCTATAACTGTTACTTAGATAAAGATTAGATCAGATTTTATTAGTAATCGATGCATAAATCCAGACAATTCCAAAAGGTTCACTTACTTTTTCTTGCAGCTTTTTCCATATTTACAACTGAAAAACAGCATACAATGTTAATTTAAGCAATGCCACTTTACAGTCAGATTATCTAAAAAATGATTCATGATTTTATACTATTATGCTGTAAATCTATACTAATAAAAGGCAAAGCCCTCACTGACTCACTCACTCACTGACTGACTCACTGACTCATCACTAATTCTCCAACTTCCCGTGTGGGTGGAAGGCTGAAATTTGGCAGGCTCATTCCTTACAGCTTCCTTACAAAAGTTGGGCAGATTTCACTTCGAAATTCTACGCGTAATGGTCATAACTGGAAGCTATTTTTCTCCATATACTGTAATGGAGTTGATCTCGAAAGCCGTGGGGGCGGAGTTTCGTGTGACATCATCACGCCTCCTACGTAATCACGTGAACTGACTGTCAACGCAATACGTAGAAAACAAGGAAGAGCTACAAAAAGCGCTGAAGAAAACATGCATTATATAATTTAAAAGGCAGAGAAACAATAAGCGAGCGAGTGACATATACAACCATATTCATGAGTGCTGCTACTTCGGAAACAAAGTACGGTGTAAACCTAAAGTTTAAATTAAGTTCATAGACAGGCTGTCGCTGGCGTTTGTCATGCCCACGGGTAATGCAGGATACAAGTTTAATGAGAGGACGCAGGATATAAACGAGAGTTTTGATCACTTTGTAACTAAGTTAAAATTGCAGGTGAAGGGCTGTGCTTATGCAAATTCCGAGAGAATGTGTTTGTGGGGGATTGACAATTAAGGCGGGGGGGGGAGTCACGTCATCATCTCCCCTCCGATTCACCTCATTTCGCTCTGAGCTGAGCTCCGCTAATGCAGTCTTACGCAGTTTAATTTGTGACGCTGCCACCAAATACTCACAGAAAAATCCACAAATTAATACACACTCTGAATCCTCCAGGCACTACTTACAAAAGATTACATTGACAATCGTGTTACATTATTTTTAAAATGTTTCCTTTTCTTAGCACAAGCACAGCTGAGAAGCTTCGATGCATGTGCTCCATAACGCGTTAAAAAATAATGCATTTAATCACACTTTGCATTTCTTGCAAAGGGGAACTTCTGTCAATGCATGATTTCCTGGTACACTGATTACATTGATCAGCACTTCCCGATTCATTTTACTCTCGCAACCCCTTGGTTTGAGAACAAGTATGAAAAAATATGAGGTAAACACAGAAAAACAGATCACCAATTGAAGCTTTATGAATAATCAATACTTTATTCACCATCAATAATTGTTTTGGTAAAGCCATACTCAGTGTAATCCTCCTTCCATTTTATCATTTTTCAGCCACTAGCCATGATTAAATGAACGGTAAAAAAGTAATAGCGAAGCGAGGGTGACTTATTTAGGCAAGCAGGTGACAGCTCAATAGCTCGAATTTGGATATAAGTAGGTTCTATTTAGTCGCCAGAAATATCTTTGGTAGGAATGGAAGTTGAATTTAGTCTTTAAATTTCTATGGTGAAGAAAAATTTATTCAATGATGACTAAATTTAACTATATAAAGTCAAAACTTGTATATATAAAGTCAGCGCTGGAATATATAAAGTCATTCCCAAATATATAAAGTCAAAACCTGAGTATATAAAGACGGCGTTGGAATATTTAAAGTTAAAACTTGAATATATAAAGTCAGCATCGGAATATATAAAGTAAGCGCTGGAATATATAAAGTCAAAACTTAAATATATAAAGTCAGCGTCGGAATATATAAAGTCAGCGCTGGAATATCCACCCATTTCCCAACTCGTTGAATCCGACCACAGGGTCACGGGGGTCTGCTGGAGCCAATCCCAGCCAACACTGGGCACAAGGCAGGAACCAATCCTGGGCAGGGCACATGCATCATTTTCAAAACATTAACCGAGCAGTGTTTTTTTAATTTATTTTTCTGAATACTTTTATGTTAACTTAGTTCAGTTCAGAGTCGTTTCAATCAATATATTTTGAATTTGACTTTATATATTCAGGAATGAGTTTATATACTCCGATGTTGACTTTATATAATCAGGAATGACTTTATATATTCTGACGCTGACTTTATATATTCACCCCATAGTATATGTGTGTTTGTATATATGTACACATGTATGTATATATATATATATATATATATATATATATATATATATATATATATATATATATATATATATATATGCGAGCAACACTCATGACAATGACAAAACAAATACATTGTCAATCATGTTACGCTATTATTAAAATGTTTCCTTTTCTTTTTACTTCTCCGCTGGGAAGCGCGGGTATTTTGCTATATATATATATATAGCTTGTAAAAGATGCAACAATAAACAGCACAAAGGTTTGGGGTTTTTGGCCCCGTATATTGCAGAACAATCCACAATTCAAAAGAAACCAGGTCAAAATATAAACACAAAACAGGTTCATATGCGCGACGCCATACAAGACGTCGGCGGTCATTTTATAAGGGAGGAGCCGGAAGTGGAGGAATGCTGGGAAGGAACCGTGAGGGAGGATAGGACTGATGACGTCAAGAAAGATGGCAGAGGAAGGGTGGAAGTAGCGTACTGCGGGAATGAGGCTTATGGTGGCGGAGCATCTTTTTTCCTGGAAGAAAGCAAAGGAGAAAGGTTAGTACCCGCCACTCACTGCCGGCGAACGTCTTCCGAAGCGTGTTGAGGTCCGTCCGCGGTCTCCTATTCGCGCGTCTGTGACAAGATATATATATATATATATATAGATATGACAACAACACTCATTTCAATGACAAAACAATTACATTAACAATCATGTTACGTTATTTTTAAAATTTTTCCTTTTCTTTTTCATAACTTCTTTAACACACTACTTCTCCGCTGCGAAGCGCGGGTATTCTGCTAGTCTATACTAATAAAAGGCAAAGCCCTCACTGACCCACTGACTCATCACTAATTCTCCAACTTCCCGTGTAGGTAGAAGGCTGAAATTCGGCAGGCTCATTCCTTACAGCTTACTTACAAAAGTTGGGCAGGTTTCATTTCGAAATTCTACGCATAATGGTCATAACTGGAACCTATTTTTTCGTCCATATACTATAATAGACTTCTGCTCGATGCCTGTGGGAGGCGTAACTTAGTGCCTGCCCATATAAGGCCGCCCGTCAGCGGCAATCCAATAGAAACACTGCCGCTAAATATTCATGGGTGAAGGCTTATGCAGAGGAAGATGAAATGGTCAGGGTGGTGTTTGGCACAAACTCAGCAAAACTGCGAGAGAAACTTTTAAGTGCCGGGTCTTAGCTAACATTAAATACAGCCGTGGACATCGCACGAGATGGCACCAGCACAGCTGGGAACCTTCGATGCATGTACACCGGCTGCTCACGTGAAATGACGCAGTGTACAGACAAAAAGCAACAGTTCCAAAGAGTGCTGAACAAAAACGGAATTACACAATTGAGAAGGCAGCAAAAAAATATGAAGCGTGTGATACATACAGGCCTATTCATAAGTGCAGCTACTGCGGAAACAAAGCACACGGTGGAAAATGTCAATGTCCCGCTAAAGGAAGACAGTGTAAAAAAAAAACCGTGCATGTAGTGTGTCACGTCTCAGATAAAGAAGAAGACGAGCTGTTTATTAATGCAGTAAGAAACGAATCGATGAATGAAACCTGTTATCTTTACAACAATTGACAAACACGGAATGTAACTTGAACACAACACATCCTACAAATACGAACCTGATTGAAAGAAATAATGATAATCAAATCCTTGATGACAGCAACACTCATAACACTCACAAAACAATTACTATATATTGACAATCATGTTACATTATTTTTAAAATGTTCCCTTTTCTTTTTCATAACTTCTTTAACACACTACTTCTCCGCTGCGAAGCACGGGTATATATATATTGTAAAAGACGAAGCAAAAGACAACATAAAGGTTTGGGGTTTCCGGCCCCGTATACTGAAGAGCTATCCACAGCAAAAACAAAATAATACAGGTCAGGTACATGAAGTGAAATTTTCCCAATGCACGACACCAAAGATGGCATCGGCGGACATTTTATGGAGGAGGAGCCGGAAGTGGAGGATTGCTGGGAAGGAACCGTGGTGGAACATGGGATAGATGACGTCAGTAGTAGTGGACGGAGTAAGGCGGAAGTAACGTGCTGCGGGAAGAAGGATGCTTATGACGGCGGAGCGTCTTTTTTTCTGTAGAAAATAAAAGGAGAAAGGTTAGTACCCCGCCACTCCCTGCTGGCGAATGTCTTCCCAAGCGTATTAAGGTCCGTCCGCGGTCCCCTACTCGCGCGTGCGTGACAATATATATATGTATATATATACCCCGATCTACATACTCTCAAATAGACAAACCACATGCCGTGGCGCAATGGTAGAGGCTTTGCCTCTAGCGCCGACGTCCAAGGTTCGATTCCCGAGAGGGGGTGTACTGAGTGTGTACACGCGCTTCCCGATTCATTTTACCCTCGCATCCACTTGGTTTGAGACGTATGAAAAAATATGTGGTTAACGCAGAAAGACAGATCACCAATTGAAGCTTTATGAATAATGGATACTTTATTCGCCATCAATGATTGTTTTGGTAAAGCCATACTCAGTGTATTCATTAGATGAACGGTAAAAAAGTAAGAGCGAGGGGAGGGTGACTTATTGAGGCACGCAGGCGAAACCACAATAGCACGCAGGCTTGATGCGTCGGTGCGCGTCAACTCGATCTGAATTGTGCCATCACATTCGAAAACATATATCTTTTCAAGTTCTATTTAGTCGACACAAATATCTTTGGTTGGAATGTAAGGCGAATTTACTCTTTACATTTGTATGGTGAAGAAAAATTTATGCAATAATGCCTACATTTAACTTACATTCCTACCAAAGATATTTCTGTCGACTAAATAAAAATTCCTTCTATTTAAAATTTAAATAGAACTTGAAGAGATACGATAGTTCATAATATCCACGCAGACTTGCACATAAGAGCGGGAGTCATCCGTTTTTAACAAAAAGCGTATTGCACTGATACGAAATAGCCTGCCCATTTAATTATTAAGGAATGGATAAATAAATGAAGATTTTGTACAAATAATATTTTTCATTTTTCTTCCTTGATGGATTCTGGCACCCCCAGCAACAGTTGCTCGCACACCAAAGAGTGTATGTATGTATGTATATATATATATATATATATTATATATATATATATATATATATATGTATATATACAGTAATCCCTCGCTATATCGTGCTTCGACTTTCGCTGCTTCACTCTATCGCGGATTTTATATGTAAGCATAACTAAATATATAATGCGGATTTTTCGCTGCTTCGCGTGTTCTGCGGACAATGGGTCTTTTTACTTCCTGTACATGCTTCCTCAGTTGGTTTGCCCAGTTGATTTCATACAAGGAACTATATTGGTGGATGGCTGAGAAGCTAACCAATCAGAGCACGCAGTTAAGTTCCTGTGTGCTGAATGCAATGTTAACCAGGAAGTCTCGTCTCGCTTATTCAGCATCAATGTGTTTCTCTGTGTAAAGAGTTAACTTTTGTGCTCTTTTGTGTTTATCTTTGTGCATAGTCAAGCCCTTCATTTTGGCTTCAAAACGATCTGCTCCTACTACTGCTTCAGTGAGGCTATGATTCTTTTTATTTAAAAAGTAGGAAAGGAATATAAGATTTACGGCCGCAGTGTCCTTTTAACCAGGGTGCAAAATGAGTTGTAAATGGATGTAATAAGGCAGTAGTCTGGATGGAATCTGCTTTAGGGATTTGGATTGAAGTCTGCCCGAAGAAGAATAACGGCGGTGATATACAGTTGCCTGAAGAGGCTCCTTTAGAAGAGCTGTGACCCTCGCCTTTTTTGTGCAGTAAAACTAAACTCATCGTTATTGGACAAGTCGTCGTGTCATTGTTGGTGAGTAACTATAATTAATTTTCTACTTACAGTACTTAGTACATGTACGTACGTTTAGCGTCACTGTACACACATTTACTGTATACAATTTTTCTTGCATTGTATGATATTGCTGGTGGCCTGTCTATTGTAATGGCTGTAACATATGTGATATCGGAGACACTCGATATCTTTAAAATAATATTTAGGTTTTACTGTATATGTGTGTGTGTATATGTATATATGTAGATATGTATGTATATGTATATATATGTGTGTATGTATATATATATATATATATATATGCATTTGTGTATATGTATATATGTGTGTGTGTAT
Organism: Polypterus senegalus; assembly: GCF_016835505.1. Lineage (NCBI taxonomy): Eukaryota > Metazoa > Chordata > Cladistia > Polypteriformes > Polypteridae > Polypterus > Polypterus senegalus. The sequence continues at coordinate 57,540,730 of NC_053168.1, read as the reverse complement.
ATATTTACTAGCCAACCCGCGGTGTAGCATACACCGCATAATCAGGCCGCTGTTTAAATGATTTTTAAGCACAGAGGAAAAAATAAACATTTGAAAAATCCGTAATTTAATAAGCCACCAGGAAAAGTAACATTGCAACAATGCACGCTACAAACCAACATACAATTGTCCGTGACTGAAAACCGGAGGAGCGCCGTCGCGCCTTCTCCTTCCAAAGCGAAGGATGGGGTTGAACGGCGCTCGTTCAGTACGCACTGCCTGCTTATGTGCCCACCCCCAACTCCCTACCTGAGTTGCTTTCGTCTGTGTACAGTCCACACGCACCTGTGAGTCACGTTCACTGTTAATTTTCCAAACACCGCCTCAGTCGGTTTCCACGCTTGATTTTTCATTGTTCTTTGCGTTCCGCTGCTTTTTATATATAACTAGCCAGCTTCACAGCGGAGAAGTAGTGTGTTAAAGAAGCAATGAAAAGAAAAGGAAACATTTTGAAAATAACGTAACCTGATTGTCAATGTAATTGTTTTGTCACTGTTGTGAGTGATGAGTGTTGTTGTCATATATATATATATATATTACACACACACACATAAACATATATATATATATACATATCTATACATATACACATATATACATACATATATATCTACATATATACACACACATATATACACAAATATACATACATACACACACATATATACACACAAATACATATATATATATACATACATACACACACACATATATAAACATATATATACATATACATACATATCTACATATATACACACACAGCTATTTCAGATCAGTGCAATACGCTGTTTGTTAAAACGGTTGACTCCCGCTCTTACGTGCAATAATAAATCAAATCATTCAGTTGTCTTTGCTCATATGTCATTTTAGAGCTGGACGCCTGGCATCTTTTTTTGGCCACAAGTTCGTTTCTGTTTGGTGTGAGGTTCTGTGTTGTGGAGATTCTCAGGATGGATTGCAGGTGCTCATCAGTGAGGCTTACTCCAGTGTGCTGTTTTGTTAGTCTTTATCACTGAGAAGAGCTTCTCACACAGATATGTGCTACCAAACATGCACAAGGTTCGAACCGCATGTAGACGGACTTTTTTTGTTCTTCAAAGTCACCAAAGCGCCGTGCAAACTCAGTGCTAATAACTCTAGCTTCGCAATAACTTGCAGCATCTTAAGGTAGACTTGATTAACGCGTTAGTGTTCGGCAAGGCAGCTGAAGCGCTGCATTATGGGATCTGTAGTTTATTGTGTTACCAGCGCTTCATATACCCGGCTTTAATAACAATAATACAGTATATAAAATGATCTTGCGGGCCTGATATAATTACACGCCGGGCCGGATGTGGCCCGCGGCCCTTGAGTTTGACACATATGGACTAAATAGAACTTGAAAAGATATATTTTTCAAATGTGATCGCGCAATTCAGATAGAGTTGACGCACTACAGCCTGCATGCCTCAATTATTCATCCTCCCTCGCTCTTACTTTTTACCGCTCATCTAATGAATACACTGAGTATGGCTTTACCAAAACAATCATTGATTGCGAATAAAGTATCCATTATTCGAGTATGTAGAGCGGGATATATATATATACATATATATATACCAGCGATCGCAGCGGAGAAGTAGTGTGTTAAAAAGGTAGAAAAGAAAAGGGAACATTTTAAAAATAATGTAACATGACTGTCAATATACAGTATTTGTTTTGTGAGTGTTACTGAGTGTTGCGGTCATCAAGGATTTGATTATCATTATTTCTTTCAATCAGGTTCGTATTTGTAGGATGTGTTGTGTTCAAGTTACATTCCGTGTTTGTCAATCGCTGTAAAGATGACAGGTTTCATTCATCGATTCGCTTCTTACTGCATCAATAAACAGCTCGTCTTCTTCTTTATCTGAGACCTGACACACTGCATGGACGGGTTTTTTTTACACTGTCTTCCTTTAGCGGGACATTGACTTTTTCCAACGCGGTGCTTTGTTTCCGCAGTAGTTGGATTTATGAATATGCTTGTATGTATGAGACGCTTCATATTTTTGCTGCCTTTTCAATTGTGTAATTCGGTTTTGTTCAGCTTTTGGAACTGTTGCTTTTATCTGTGCACTGCGCCAGTTCACGTGAGCCACTCGGTGTACATGCATCGAAGGTTCCCAGCTGTGCTGGTGCCATCTCGTGCTATGTCCATGGCTGTATTTAATGTTACCTTAGTCCTGGCACTTAAAACTTTCTCTCGCAGTTTCGCTGAGTTTGTGTCAAACACTACCCTGACCATCTCATCTTCCTCTCCATAAGCACAGTCCTTCACCCGTGAATATTTACCCGTGGCAGTTTGCTATTGGATTGCCGCTGACGGACGGCCTTATATGGGCAGGCACTAAATTACAAACGCCAGCGGCAGGCCTGTCTATGAACTTAATTTAAAGTGTAGGTTTACATCGTGCTTTGTTTCCGAAGTAGCAGAACTCATGAATATGGTAGTATATGCCACTCGCTCGCTTCTTATTGTTTCGCTGCCTTCTCAATTATATAATGCATGTTTTCTTGAGCGCTTTTTTGAGGTCTTCCTGGTTTTCTATGTACTGCGTGATTACGTGGGAGGCGTGATGATGTCACACGAAACTCCGCCCCCACGGCGTTGAAGCTCATCTCCATTACAGTAAATGGAGAAAACTGCTTCCAGTTATGACCATTACGCGTAGAATTTCGATATAAAACCTGCCCAACTTTTGTAAGGAAGCTGTAAGGAATGAACCTGCCAAATTTCAGCCTTCCACCCACACGGGAAGTTGGAGAATTAGTGAGTGAGTCAGTGAGTGAGTCAGTGAGTGAGTGAGGGCTCTGCCTTTTATTAGTATAGATCCACCAAGACACCCGACCATGGGGGTGGGGGTTTACAAAGGGTAGGGACGTAATCAGTGCGAGCGTATGACCCGCACGTACTGGGAATTTCTCGTTTGTGGGGAACAATTGCAAGCCACGGTCTCCATCACGAATGGGGTTCAACGGCTTATGCACGGCTTCCCGCGCCGGGTAGACACACGTTGATCCATTCAGTGTATCGCGCGTGCAGTACCGGACATACAAGTGCATCACAGACCTGTTAATGCTCAATCTCCCGTCTAAGAATTTGGACACCGACCGCTGTTGGGTCGTGTAACTATTTGGCAGGTGGGAGTCTCGTTCGTTTTCGGTAATAACCAGCCAAATCGCTCCACCAACCAAGAACTGCCATGTACCACCACCCACAGAATCGAGAAAGAAATATCAATCTGTCAATTCTCTCCGTGTCCGGGCCGGGTGAGGTTTCCTGTGTTGAGTCAAATGAAGCGAAAGGCTTCACACCTGGTGGTGCCCTTCCGTCAATACCTTTAAGTTTCAGCTTTGTAACCATACTCCTCCCTGAACCCAAAGACTTTGGTTACCCGGTTGGCTGCCCTGTTGCGGGGCCTGCATTGGTGTAGCAGATGAGATGGTAATGAAACAGAGGCACAGGGCTTATTGGTTTTTAAAGACTATTTCCTTCATTGGGTTTTAACCAATGCACGGAACGAATCAACACACAATCGTCCGTGTGGCGCGGAGGGTGGAACGGGAGGAGAGGAGAAGGACATCCACTCCGCTCCCTCCGTTATGCTAGTCTCCTGATTTCTCGTTCAGTACGCACTGCTTGATCATGTGCCCACCTTCAACTCGTCACTCGAGTTGTTGTCGTCTTTGTACAGTAAAGATGCACCTGTGACTCTCGTAGACTTTTCATTGCTCTGTGCGGTTTTGGCTGCCTTTCTATATATAATCCACCAAGACACCCGACCATGGTAGTAGCAAGGTGGGAGGGAGGTGTGTACAAAGTGCAGGAGCATCTAAGAAGACACATGTTTGTCGCGGATGCGAATTGCTGTATGTAGCGTGTAAAACAGTTTGCCAGGGTGCACGCGGTCGTGCGTCGTAACCGAAAACTCGTTTTTTAAAGACTGCTTACTTTATTGTTTTTAACCTCAGTTGTAAAGGAATGTTTTAAGGATCCCATGGGATACCCCTCGCAAACCGTTTTACACGCTGCATATGGTGATTCACCTCCGCGAGAAACATGCCTCTATTAACAGTCAGCGTGGGTCGGAGCTGCATGTTGCCTCTACGACAGACGAATATAAATGACGCTCTTTTTTCTGTGTCGTTGCGTCCGAGTTGGTGGGCGTGGCTCTGCGAGTTGTCGTATCAAATGGTCTTGGAGTTGGTGGGCGTGGTTTCTTCCTGCGTGCGCCATAGGTGTCTAACTTGCCGGCGGCTTAGTGAATCCATGCCCCTTCCGGCGTGCTTTCCTTGGTCGTCTTGCCTTAGTGAAATATATATATATATATATATATATATATATATATATATATATATATATATATATATGTGTATATGTATTGTATATGTATGGATATGTATATATATATATATGTTTATATGTGTGTGTATATATATATATATATATATATATATGACAGCAACACTCATCACTCACAACAGTGACAAAACAATTACATTGACAATCATGTTACGTTATTTTCAAAATGTTTCCTTTTCTTTTTCATTACTTCTTTAACACACTACTTCTCCGCTGCGAAGCACGGGTATTTTGCTAGTGTTATATATTTATGATATAGTATGCATTTGAACAATTAATAGAATACATTAATTTTGTATTAATTTATTTAGTTGTGGTTTGTCTTTTTTCTCACACTTTCTGTGATACACCTCTGATGGCCTCGGGGTGAGAATCTTCAAGTCATTAACTCAAGGGCCGAGTTTCACACTTACAACAGGAAAACTTTCTTCTTTATTTAAAATAAACATCCTGGTAATTTACCAAAGGTGTAAGATTTAGTCAGTGTTTCTTTATAATTAGAATGTAGCTGCTGTGACTCCTGTATTTAAAAATTTTTAACTTAATGTACTCAAGCCTTCTGGATTGAGCTCAAAATTCACAAAAGTGCTTCTTTCAAAGTCCTAAATGTACATGACAAATTTTGTGATTTTTAGAGCACTGGTGTGACTGTTGTTGTTATCGGGTTTAAAAGCTTTGAACTTTAAAGCTCAAAGATGAATAGTTGGAATTTTCCCAAAACCTAATAATCTCTTAACGAATAGAAGTTATCTGCAAAATTTAAGGTGTCCACAAAAGTTTTTTGCACAAATGCACAGACTGGCAGGAAGGATTCCTCATATTCATCTCCTTCAGCAAACACAGTGAGTTATACTTATCATATGGATCTGTAACATCAACCACAGCTATGGCATACCACTAGAAACCCTAGAATATTGTATAAACCATCATACAGAAAATATTTCGGAAGTGAAGGACCTGATAATCAAGCCTGAGTGGAGATGAAAATGACTGTTGAAAATATGTGGGAGGAAATTAATAATAAATAATTTTATTTTCTAGATGTCTGATTTTTTTGAGAGCTTTTATGATCTATACTAATAAAAGGCAAAGCACTCACTGACTCACTCACTCACTCACTCATCACCAATTCTCCAACTTCCCGTGTAGGTAGAAGGCTGAAATTTGGCAGGCTTATTCCTTACAGCTTACCTACAAAAGTTAAGCAGGTTTCATTTCAAAATTCTACACGTAACGGTCATAACGGTCGATAACGGTCGACAACGTCCGCCATGTTGAACTTTCTTATTTATGGCCCCATCTTCACGAAATTTGGTTGGCGGCTTCCCTGCGCTAACCGAAACCGATGTACGTACTTATTTCGATGGTATGACGCCACTGTCGGCCGCCATATTGAAGTTTCCAACGTCACTAAATTTTCAACTTCCCGTGTAGGTAGAAAGTTGACCCCATCTTCACAAAATTTGGTAGGTGGCTTCCCTGCGCTAACCAAAACCAATGTACGTACTTATTTCGGTGGTATGACGCCACTGTTGGCCGCCATATTGAACTTTCCAATGTCACTAATTCTCCAACTTCCTGTGTAGGTAGAATACTGAAATTTGGCAGGCTCATTTCTTACAGCTTACTTGCAAAAGTTAAGCAGGTTTCATTTCGAAATTCTACATGTAACTGTCATAACGGTCAACAAAGTCCGCCATGTTGAACTTTCTTATTAATGGCCCCATCTTCACGAAATTTGGTAGGCAGCTTCCCTGCGCAAACCGAAACCAATGTGCGTACTTATTTTGGTGGTATGACGCCACTGTCAGCCGCCATATTTATCTTTCCAACGTCACTAATTCTCCAACTTCCCGTGTAGGTAGAAGGCTAAAATTTGGCAGGCTCATTCCTTATAGCTTACTTACAAAAGTTAAGCAGGTTTCATTTTGAAATTCTACGCGTAACGGTCATAACGGTCAACAACGTCCGCCATGTTGAACTTTCTTATTCATGGCCCCATCTTCACGAAATTTGGTAGGCAGCTTCCCTGCGCTAACCGAAACCAATGTACGTTCTTATTTCGGTGGTATGACGCCACTGTCTGCCGCCATATTGAACTTTCCAACATCACTAATTCTCCAACTTCCCGTGTAGGTAGAAGGCTGAAATTTTGTACTTATTTCGGTGGTTTGATGCCACTGTCGGCCGCCATATTGAACTTTTCAAAGGTCTTTGTTATTTATGGGCCTATCTTCAAGAAATTTGGTACGCGGGTTCCCAACGCTAACTGAATCCTACTTACTTACATATATACGTCCATAGCTTGCAGCTCAGTCACCGTGTGAGGCAGCGTTTGGTCCCCCATCCCAACGCCTCAAATGTTGTTTGCTGCCTGCCTATATAACGCCGTCCGTCGCTCCAGTTTCTATATTCCCTTCCTTGCTTCGCCACGGGATTCACGTCTCCCTGCTGATAAGTACAGCCTTTTTATTTAATCCATGGCTTCTCCGCTGTTTTATTGTTCATTTATTATAATTATAGTTATTGCTTAGGCATTTTAGACTTACTTTACATTGTTCAGGTACCCATTTCTTTTATCATTCCAACTGTACCCCCATTAACATGTCTATCGAGGTGATCACCATTGATCAAAGAACTGTCACCGAGTGGTTTCCATGCCCAGAGATGGCACCTGCCTTTTCCATTCTCTTTGTTACATATTGCACGGCCATATCAGGCTCACTCTTGATATCCGGAGGAACATTGTGTTTTATGTATTGAATGACTGGGACAGGTTCAAGGTGTGGACTGATGATGGTACAGGAGATAATTATACTACACAGGAGCACTATAAGTGTGAAATGCTTAAGCCCTTCAGCTATGCATCTGCATGTGAGTTGATGGCTTCCGTTGAATTGTTCGGTTGTCGCTTTCAAGTGTACCGAAATGGACAAATATTTTACACCTTTTGACATCCGCCAACGCCTCTTAAACATCTTAGATTGACAGGTGACGATTTCAGTATTGGACACTTTGATGTTTATGAATGTTTAAACTCTCAAAAGCTGGATGTGAAGTTATTGATGAAACCGGCTGTATACTTACAACGCTTGACAGATGCCGAATGTCTCTTCAACACAAGTCCTACAAATACTGTTGTAATTGAAACAAACCATTAAACTCAAACCGATTATGACAGCAGCAATCCAAGCTGTGAGATTTGAAACAAGATTACTGTTCACATGGCCAACTGTACGTTGAATGCTCAAGAGTAAGCTCAGCAAACAGCTTGGTCATATTACAACCGGAGGGCCGAACTCACAATGTGGTATACAAAGAGATCCTTAACAAATAATTATTGGTATATTTTCCCTCAGTTTAAAAAGGTTTAATTTTATTCTTAATAATAATTTTAATGCAGTACTTTGCCGCCTGCGAAGCGCGGGTATTTTGCTAGTAATTAATAACTAGAAGCAGTACAATTGCCAACATTACAATATTTTAGTTTTATTAGGGTACCAAACTTGGTTGAAAAAGGGAACTATATTATTGATACCTCAGCAATATATCCATTTACTGTTACCAAGTGTAATTTGTGAGGTTCATGGGTACCTTTCTTTGTGGCATATTGGAGGGCATAACTCTAAAGTGTTCAATCATAGCCTCACTGGGGGAGATAAGACAATACTCATACTACCATATTCAGACATTAATAGATGCAATGATCAATAGCTGGAATGTTTTATAAGTTCCAAGACAGCATCAATGACTCACTGTAAAAAAAAAAAAAAAAATTTAATTGAAGGTGTGCTTTCAACATGACCTCTTAATGTAATCTAAGTTTTGGGACTCTAGTTGCTCATTTTTCCACTTTTTATCGATTAATTTACTCTTTGTTTACACTTCAATGTATTTGACAATTATGTGATGTCACTACTAAGCTACCTTATTGTTTGTTTTCTTGTGGGCGCTGTTATTTTTTGGCCGTTTGTGGGTGAGTGGCCATATTGTTTATACTGATGGCATCTGTTGCTAGTTTTGTGATCAGAGATCGGCATTATGCCTGAGTTCATCACATACTCCCTTTTTAAGAGGGAAGCACTAAATGTACTCTGTGCTAGATTCACTTAGAAAACAAAATAAAGTTCATTTGTAATTTAGTTAGGGGTCCATATACCTTTCTCCCGTTTATATTTCATTTTCATTTCAATACATTTAGTTTCTCTGTGGTATCCTGATTGTTGTGTCTGTCCTCGACTTAATCTCTGCTCTGTTCCCTATTCTGGTATCTTCCCTTTGCTGGTTTAAATTACTAATTTACATTAAGTATATAGGTCAAGCTAGCTAATGTGGAGCATTTTAGGCTTACCTATTTTAATAAATTAATATATCCTAGCATGCAATTGTAATTACAGTATAGAACTTTTTTAGTCTATGGCTATTGCCACCAAAAGAAGAAACAAATCTTCATATTTCCACCCTGTACGGTGACCAGAGTAACAAAAAAAAAAATGTGGCATAAGATGATAAAAATAAGACAAGTTAAACTTGTTTTGACCTAGACCAAATAAACCATTCAAATTTCTCAAATGAAGTTAACGCGTGTGCACAAGCATTACTTTTCACGCTGACCGGGATTTATGTAGCGGAAGAACGTGGAAGTTGAAGTACACACAGATTCCTGCATCTGGATTTTTCTGTGCTTAAGCACATTTAGGCTTTTGTGCTTACGCCATGTTATAGTGCGAATTCTACGCATGGCGTTATACATGAGACCCCAGGCCTGTGTATGTTCATCTATTTGTGTCCAGGTTTTTATAGCTTGTATGTTTGCTGCCCAGTAATAAAACTGGAAGTTAGGTAGAGCCATGCCACCTTCTGCCTTTTGTCTTTGTAGGGTCGCTCTTTGGATGCGTTGATGTTTTGAGTTCCTAATAAATGAGGTTATTGTTGAATCTAATTGCTTAAAAAATGATTTATTGAAGTATATTGGAATGTTTTGAAATAAAAAAAGGAGCTTAGGAAGAATATTCATCTTAACAGTGTTAATTCTTCCAGCTAGATTGAGATGAAGGGTTGAGCATCTATGCAAGTCTTGCTAAATTTTTTCCATGCAGACGGCAAAATTTTTTTGATAAAGAGCTTTATGTTTACTTGTGATGTTTAGGGGTAAAGCAAGCAAATTTATGGGTTTTCTGTCCAACCCCTTGTCATGATGTAAGATTTTGCATATAACTTGATAAATGTTTTGTATGTCTTTATTTGTAATTTAGGCGAGGCAATGTAATTTAGTGTTACTTTGGTGAGAGGCATTCGTGTTTGCCCCCCCGTTTACAACTTTTCTTTGTAATTTTACGACAGGATTTGGGTGATGTGTCTTAAACCAGTTTGATGAATATTTCTTTGCTAAAGTCTTTCTCTCATCCCCCACACAAAGCCAGGTTAGCTTAACATACGACCTTGGAGGGTTGCAGGTGTTAAGAGGTACTATTTCCCCCATTGGTCTGAGATATGGCTGCCTGGATTGGCTGTAGGTGTTGGACAGAAAACCTATAAATTTGCTTTCTCAACCACATTCTCTCTCTTACTAACCAACATATGATGAAAGAAGCATCTCTCTTGCTAACCTGTGATGATGTAGAATTATCTTTCTCTTGTTAACAACTGATGAAGACCATCACACCATGAACTGAAGACAACACAATGAAGAGCATAGCTTCAGCCATTTTGAACAGACATGTGGCTAAAAGCTAAGCACCAATGATGCCTTAACTAGAGACATTAAGTAACTACAAGTCTGTGTGCAACCTGAATTACACATCACCATTTTATCAGGTTACATTTTGTTATTATTTATTAATATTATCAGTAATACATTATTTTATGTGTAACTTAAATCCTGCTTGTCTTTTTACTATATCTAATTGCCTGAGGTTATAGATATAGAAGGGAAGGTGGGGATAAGTTGTATACAGTGGTAAGTCTATGAGATTAGGCATTCTAAGGCTACATGTTAATAAAACAATAGGGGAAAGTAGAGCAATATATATATTACTCGACCAAGATAAAACACCCCTACAGCCAATAGGACATCATGGTACTTAAAGGCCTCTGAGACAAGCCAATTCCAAACAGCCATACCTCAGACCAATTGAACATCTTAACACCTGCCCCCAAACCATATGTTAAAGTACACCTTAGCCTACTTGTGGGGGTAGAAAGACTTTAGCAAAGAAACACTCGCCAAACTGGTTTAAGACACATCCCCCAGATCCTGTCGGAAAATTACAAAGAGACTTAGTTGTAAGGGGGTGGCAAACACAATTGCCTGTCACCAAAGTAACACTAAATTACATTGCTTTGCCTAAATTATAAATAAAGACATACAAAACATTTATCAAGTTATATGCAAAATCTTCCATCACAACAAACGCACATTTAGGTTTTTATCTGTCAAGATTGCTTTTTCAATTTAGTTTTCGATATGGATTGTTGACATTTTTTGTCAGATTTGTTGATATTACCAGGGGCCTCATGCATAACGCTATGCGATAAATTCACACTATAACATGGCGTACGGATAAAAAATCCAGATGCATAAATCTGTGCTTTCGCCAACTTCCACCTTCTTCCGCTACATAAATCCCAATCAGTGTGAAAAGTAACGCACGTGCACGCGCCTGTTGCCACTCCCAAACTCCTCCCAGAATCACGCCTCTTTGAATATGCAAATCAACATAAATAGCCCTTAAGCGCAGCGTTTTGTGAAAAGGCAATGGCAAAAGCACGGGGGAAAATAGAAGAATTTTAGCAAATACCAAGTGGAGGCAAGGAAAAAATGTACTATTTGTTGGTTTAAACAGTGGTATAAACAACAAAAGGAAGTTAATCGAGTGACATGGAGTGTCGGAGAAACTCGAAAGGTCAAGTTCACAAAATTGCACAGTGCCGAAAATAAAAAAGAAGTTGTCAGATATCAAAGTCACAGTGAAAATGCGAGTTGTAGCCCACTGTCTGAAAGCTTATTAAGGTACAGAGAAAAAAAACAGCCACCCAGTGGGGAAAAAGCACAAAATGTCAACTTTAATCTCGAAATTTCCACTTTAATCGCATAGTTTATTTTGTCATTAAACTAAAACATCATAAACTTCATCTTAAAATCGTTTCATTTACTAGTTTCTCAAATCCCATCGTAACTAAAGTAGCCCGTTAAATGCTTTGTTTTGTATTTGATCTTCTATGTGCTCTATGTGTGTGAATCACTACCTGATTCTTAAACGGGCTTTCTCTTCTTCCGACAGGACACAGAATCCATTACATTAATGATATTACAGTATTAAAATACTGAGATGTATACTTGATATCATTTTCATGATGATATGAGTTAAAGCATGTTATTAAACATGGGAACACGGTGGCGCAGTGATTGTTCATGCCTCACGCAAGATGTTTGCTTTGCTGTGCATGACATTCAATGAAATAATTTATTGCAGCAGTACTGTCTCTTTTAAACTAACGTACTAACCCCCAATTCCTGCTTTTACTTTTCTTTCTCCAAATACCCAATTACCACAAATTCAGCTCTGTAATAGACGTTAAGCCATCTGTAAGCTTAGAACGTAGATTCAGCAAAACTTTTAAGGAACATTTAAATATCTTGGTAGTACTTGTTTAATTATTTATCCATCCAGTGTCACGCCAGTCCCAGCAATAATACAGCGCGAGGCAGGAACAATCCGTGAACTGAGTGCCAGGTCCTTGCTAGCTCTGCGACACTGTGTCCTCACATGTTTATTTATTAACAATATAGATTATTTAAATTAAGTTAAAAGTTTTATCTGTATAATATAATAAACATATTTTGCTGCATTTTATCTTAAAAATGGTATCGTCATCTTATGTAAATACACGCTTTATAAAGTGGCTCAGGTTGTGCATTATTATAACTTTATCACAAGTTTACAGTGAGGTAATTGTACTTATAAGTGCAAACGGTTCTACAAGGAGCACTTAATGGACGAATTGAGTGCGTGTATAGTTCTTGGGATGAAACTGTTTCTGAACCGCGAGGTCCGTACAGGAAAGGCTCTGAAGCGTTTGCCGTATGAGAGCAGTTCAAAAGACAGCATGGCTGAGGCAGCGTGTGCTTGATGCTGTATACCGATAATTCTCTTTCCAGTCAGCTGCTGTAGATCTGTGATTCCCCACTAAGATACAGTGATATAAATACTCCGAGTGGTGCAATGAGAGTAATATGTAAAAAGATGACCGCTGTGGCAACCCCTAACGGGAGCAGCTGAAAGAAGAAGAAAAAGGTGCAGTGAGAATAACAACGCTAAAGCAGCTATTGTATTTAGAATAGTTTGACCATTCTGTGGACCATTGTATTGTTACAGGTTAACTACAATCGGATGCATTAAAATAATAAACAATATGCCGTTTATGTCTAAAAAAAGAAAGGGAAACCACACTGGAACAGTAGAACTGCTGTGACACTGGGTGCCGCCAGTCTGCAAAACCGAGAGCAGAACTTGCGTACGCCAGGGTATGAGCTACCGTGGAAATGTGCATAGCTTTACGCCAAGTTTAGGTTTTATATATAGCGATTTGAACGTGGAAATGTTCATACGCAACATTTTTGTGCGTACGCACCATTTATACATGAGGCCCCAGGTGAAAAGTATTTTGAAATGAAGGTTGTTTCTTAACACAAGAATCCCTGAATCCTTCGAAAAAAGTCATAATGCTGGGCCACCTTAAATTCCTTTGCAACACTCCATTAGCGTCTTTGTTTTGCAAATGTGTCAATTATGAAAGGTAGCAAGCAGCCTGCTATCCCATCCCCCCCACCAACACAGCTGAAGTTCTCCTGCTGTTTATCTGGGTGTGAGGTGCCTGGAGTCATATAGGGTAAATAATATATCATTATATGGAATACATAAATTTCATGTGTGTTCCGTGTCTACAGTGATCTGGATAAATGTAGGATGACCATAAATGCGAGGCAAGAAATGTTGAACACGTAACTAAAACAGAGACATTTTTCATGAATAAAATGTTGACATGAAGTGTATAATGTGTAAATTTCAAATATCAAATACTTTCACAATAGATATAGCAAAACAAGTACCCCTTTATTCAAGAATATAACCAAAGTAAACAAATTATTCAATTTACATATTGCTGTCAGTATTTGAAAACTGAAGCCCATTAATCAATCAATCAATCAATCAACATTTATTTATATAGCACATATTCATACAAAAATTTCCATTTTGAGTAGTGAGCTGCTATTATTATTACTATTATATACTGAAAACATATATTTGATTTGAGTCTGAGCATTACCGATCAAAAAAAACTTTCAAATGACAACTCATGTTCAAATTACATAGCGTTTTCATGCATTGATGTGCTTGTGCTTGCAAGAAAGAGGCAGAGACAGATTTGATATCATCCTAGTGGTTACTGGATAAAAACTTTTACAAGTAGCAAAACTTTACACCGGCTGTTACAGACTCAAAGCAAATGTATGTTTTTATTATATAATAGTAATAATAAAAGAAGCTCACTACTCAAAATGGAAAATACGGCATCAAACCTGCAACCTCTTAATTTAGAAGCAGCCATTCTTACCTCTATACCAGTCATGCAATTGATAGATAGATAGATAGATAGATAGATTGATAGATAGATAGATAGATAGATACTTTATTAATTGTTATTTAGGCTTCAGTTTTTACATATTTGCAGCAACATGTAAACTCAAAAATTTATTTTTCTTCAGTTATGTTTTTGAACAAAGGCACACTTCTTTTGTCACACATTATACACTTTACGTCTGCATTTTGCCATTATTATGAAATGAAAAAAAATTCTGTTTTAATTGTGTGTTCAGCATTTCTTGCCTCACATTTCCTGTCATCCTACATTTACTCAGATCGTTGTAGACACGGATCACATATGAAATGCATGTCTTCCAAATAACGATATATTATTTACCCTATACAACTCAAAGCACCTCACACCCAGATAAAGAGATTTACACATTTGCAAAAGAAAGATGAGGAAGGAATTTAAGGTAGCCCGGTGTTATGACTTTTTTTCATACGGTTCAGGAATTCTAGTGTTAAATTACATGATATGAAAGTCAGTATAAAGTTTTACCTCTCTTTACCTTAAAGAACTTAATAATGCCTGTCCTCCAAAGAATACATTTTGATCTCAAGATGCAGGCCTGTTAATCATCTTAGGATAAATAACAGTACCATTTAGGGAAGAGCCTTAAGCTGAAAATCTCACAAAATGTGGAATGATCCACCTGTCTTTGTGAAAGACAAGTAGGGTTAATATATAGATCAAAAATGAAGACACTTTATTTTAGCATCTTATGTGTCAAAATTTGGCTGGTCTAGACAGTAGAATCTGAAACTTTTGCAACTTTAAGAAACTTTTGTTATCATTAAAAAAGAAGGGATGAGCATATTTATTTCTTTTTATATATTTCATGGTATGTTTTCTGTTTATCCAGTATTGTATTGTTTGTTTTTGTATAATATGTTGTTATGTACTCTATCCCTGTTGTATTTGTGATTAGGTTTTAGTTGGCTGAGTTTATAAATTGAATTATGCTCTTTAAGAACAGAATTAACTAAGCTGAATATTTGACAGCCTTTTGTTCTCTGTTTAGTTGGTTTATTTGCTCTGTAAAGGACAGCATGCATGGGCTGCCATCCCAGTTGCTCTGGTTGGTGCAACTTTTCCAGGACAAGAGGACAAATAATGGAATGTCGGTGAGGGACTGCCTCCTGGAGTAATATATTCTCCCATTACACTAGATAGCACTATTGCAAAATTTACCCCAGGGACAAATAAAATTCTGTCTTTCCCTCTGGCAGTGCTCCTGTTGGGATATCTGCATTGAGTATGTAGCAGACATTGATGTTGGGACCCTTAGGACTTGCTGGAGTAAACTTTGAGGAAGAGAGTCCCCAGTTCTCTTAGAACTTTGACCCAGAAGTGTTTCTGTGATACACTTATGATATGCCATAATACTCTAGCATTGGAGATTAAAACAAGCTTCTGCTCCTCAGCTGGTTGAGTGTGAGTTGGTAGTGGAGAAGGGCAACGTTCATTTGGGGAGGAGAGGAAAGATACTGTTGTTGTAGAAGAATGATGAAATTATCTAGAAAGTCTAAAGGTGTTATCTAGAAGTTATTTATGTAAAATAAAAGAGTCTTTCTTTTTGGCCCAGTGTGAGTGGATGTTTACATCAACAGGCTGAAGGCAGACTGGCTTCTTGTCCATGCCTGGTTCCTGCCTTGTTGTGCCTTAGATTGTCAGTATAGGTTCTGGCCATCTGTGGCCTTGAATTGGACAAAAAGGATTTGAGGTTTATTTCATTTACTTAAAATGCTCCTCAAAATTACTCAAAGTTGTTCTGGGCATATGATTTTGGTTCTTTAGTTATACCTATTGGGATTGCAATGGCAGCATCTAACATCCCACACAACGTTTGTTTGCTAACAGGCTTGCATTTTCCCCTAGAGATGCAGAGCTAACAATTGCTGAACTATTTGATTTAATTACATTTACCGTATTTACTGTAATCTCCAATGATTGTCCAGACAAAATGGACTGTAACTATCATGGCTGAGGAATCGCTTTATTTATTTACTTCCGGCGCCGCATCCGAGTGGCAGCCTTTCCAGCAGCTCCGTATATGACTTTATCTTTTTACCTTTTTATCTCTATTTTTCTCTGTTTCACTGATCACTTCTACCACTTTCTTTTATGTGGAATTGCTCCCTGGACACTTTTTACTATTTTACTATTTGACATGGATTTTTACACTCCGAGAATCGCCTATTCAAGTAGTCAGCTTAAAGCACTGAGAAGAAATGCTTATGCCGGTGTGGTTCCTTATTTACCTGACGAGGTAAGAAGATGATATCGGGCAGCGAGCGGCAAAAGATAAAAGATAAGATTAAATCGAGACAACTTGAGAGAAAATGGCGTTCTAAACCGTCGGTGCCTTCTGTGATCCTGGGAAATGTAAACTCACTACCAAATAAGATCGACGAACTGGCTGTGCTGGTGAAAAATGTCAGAACCTACAGAGAATGCAGCTTGCTGTGTTTTAGTGAAACGTGGCTAACGTCTACCATCCCAGATGCTAACGTGGAGCTACCCGGGTTTAGCACAGTTAGAGCGGACAGAGATGCAAGTACCTGGAAAGAAGAAAGGAGGAGGACTCGCTCTCTATGTCAATACAAAGTGGTGCAACTCAGGACATGTAAACGTTAAAATCTCCACTTGCTGCAGGGACATCGAACTGTTGGCCGTAAGTCTGCGCCCCTATTACTTGCCCAGAGAGTTTGGACACGTGATTGCTGTTATTGTTTACATCCCCTCAAGCAACGCGAGATGGCGAGTGACATCATCCATTCCGCAGTTGCTAAGTTACAAACGCAGCACCCTGAGGCACTTGTGCTAATCGCTGGAGACTTTAACCATGTAACGCTGGACAAAACATTACCTGCCTTCTCCCAGTATGTGGATTGTAACACTCGGGAAACAGGACTATCGACCTACTGTATGCAAGCGTTAAAGACGCATACAGCGCCACCCCTGCCTGCGCTTGGGAAAGCAGATCATAACCTGGTTCTGCTTCAGCCTCAATACAAACCAAGAGTGAGGCGCTACCTACAACTACACGCTCATTCAGGAAGTGGTCCCTGAGGCAGAGCAGGCTCTGAGAGACTGCTTTGGAACTACAGACTGGGATATATTGCTTGGGTCACATAGTGAGAACATTGAAGAGGCTGTTGAATGCACAACTGATTACATCAACTTCTGTATGGACATTGTAGTTCCAGTAAGAACAGTATGCTGCTATGCTAACAACAAGCCATGGGTTACAAGTGACATCAAGGGCCTTTTGAACCAGAAGAAAAGGGCTTTTAAAGGTGGTGATCAGCATGAGCTCAAGTGCGTGCAGAAGGAACTCGAGTCCAGCTCAGGGCGGCGAAGAGCAGTACAGGAGAAAGCTGGAGCAGAAGTTGCAGAACAACAGCATGAAGGAAGTGTGGGATGGGATGAAGATTATCACTGGCTGCAGCTCGAAGCGGGTGCCGCCATCGAGACAGACGTGGAGAGAGCAAACCAAATGAACAACTTCTTTAATAGGTTTGATCACAGTAACCCACTCTCACCTCGAGTACTGCATCCTCCAACCATCCTTCTGCTGATACCAGCATAGGTGAGACATCCCCACCCACAATTACAGCAGCCCAGGTGAGCAGAGAGCTGAAAAGACTTTGTGCCAGCAAAGCAGCGGGTCCAGATGGTGTATCGCCACGACTGCTGAAGGCCTGTGCGTTGGAACTGGGGAGTCCTCTACAGCGCATCTTCAACCTGAGCCTGGAACAGGGAGAGTCCCAAGGCTTTGGAAAACATCTTGTATCACCCTGTCCCAAAGGTATCACGTCCTAGTGAGCTGAATGACTTCCGGCCTGTTGCTCTGACGTCACATCTGATGAAGACCATGGAGGGGCTGCTGCTTCACCACCTGAGGCCACAGGTCCATCACGCCCTCGACCCTCTGCAGTTCGCATACCAGGAGAAGGTGGGAGCGGAGGATGCCATCATCTATATGCTACACGATCCCTCTCCCACCTGGACAGAGGCAGTGGTGCTGTAAGAATTATGTTTTTGGACTTCTCTAGCGCCTTCAACACCATCCAACCTCTGCTCCTTAGAGACAAGCTGACTGAGATGGGAGTAGACTCACACCTGGTGGCATGGATTGTGGACTATCTTACAGACAGACCTCAATATGTGCGTCTTGGGAACTGCAGGTCTGACATTGTGTTCAGCAATACAGGGGCGCCGCAGGGGACTGTACCTTTCTCCGGTCCTGTTCAATCTATATACATCAGACTTCCAATATGACTCGAGTCCTGCCACGTGCAAAAGTTGCTGATGACACTGCTATTGTGGGCTGCATCAGGTGTGGGCAGGAGGAGGAGTACAGAAAGTTAATCAAAGACTTTGTTAAATGGTGCGACTCAAACCACTTACACCTTAACACCAGCAAGACCAAGGAGCTGGTGGTGGATTTTAGGAGGCCCAGGCCCCTCATGGACCCTGTGATCATCAGAGGTGACTGTGTGCAGAGGGTGCAGACCTTAAATATCTGGGAGTGCAGCTGGATGACAAATTGGACTGGACTGCCAATACTGATGCTCTATGTAAGAAAGGTCAGAGCAGACTATACTTTCTGAGAAGGTTGGCATCCTTCAACATCTGCAGTAAGATGCTGCAGATGTTCTACCAGACGGTTGTGGCGAGTGCCCTCTTCTACGCGGTGGTGTGCTGGGGTGGCAGCATAAAGATGAAAGACGCCTCACGCCTGGACAAACTTGTTAAGAAGGCAGGCTCTATTGTAGGATTAAAGTTGGACAGTTTAACATCTGTGGCAGAGCGACGGGCACTAAGCAAACTCCTGTCAATCATGAATAATCCACTGCATCCACTTAACAGTGTCATCTCCAGACAGAGGAGTAGCTTCAGTGACAGACTTTTGTCACTGTCCTGCTCCACTGACAGACTGAGGAGATCGTTCCTCCCCCACACTATGCGACTCTTCAATTCCACCCGGGGGAGTAAATGCTAACATTAATTTTATTTTAATTTTTTTCATTTTTATTACTATTTAATTTAATATTGTTTCTTTGTATCAGTATACTGCTGCTGTATTATGTGAATTTCCCCTTGGGATTAATAAAGTATCTATCTATCTATCTATCTATCTATCTATCTATCTATCTATCTATCTATCTATCTATCTATCTCTTATACTAAATCATGATGTGATGAATCACAAAATCTTCTTTTAATCTTTTTAAAATCTATTTAGTATTTTTAAGGTTGTCAAGAATGATCATGCTGTGAACTGAACTGGATGAGGCAGGTCTGAGAAGGTTATGCTATTTTACGTTTTATAAAAACCTTTTTGCTCATAAAGTACGCATATGACGGCCTTACCGTAGATACGGAACCGACAGGGGCTCACAACAAAGGTCTTACACTGTATTGGCATGGCAGATATAATAATGCTGTCACTGGAACAAGTCAGACTTGTTCTAGTAACACCTCACAATGAAAGCAGATGTATAAAAAATGTTTTACTGTTCTTGCAATGTTTTTTCAAAAATCATTTAGTGTGGCTTTTGATTATAAACATGTCAAAAGAGTTCATGCAAACATTAATTTATTGGCACCAAGCAATGGATAATAATGCTACTCTATGGATATTGAGGATTTCAGTCTTAGACTCTCATTACCTTTTATTTTTTCCTCCTTCTGTATATAGTGTACTTAGTGAGCTATTCAAAAATGTACAAATGCATCGGGCTAAGATACAATTAGATTTTAAGGTATTGTCCAGTTAATCATTAACTGTATTGCTAATGGTTATCTAGTGAGTAAAATTTGAATTTACAAATATTATTATGTTATGCTTAACTTTCTAGTCACGTTTACAGTCAATTAAAGAGATTCATGGAACTTGAAGCCTTTAATTAGTGTAACCTTGTTTGTTTTATAAACTGAATGTAGTAACTCAAATAAAGTTTAGTTTTTTACTTCTAATATCAGTCGTCAGAAGTTGAGGATTTCCTTACAGCAGTGTATGTATACACATAAATATACTACCTTTCTAATCTACTTCTGAAATATTACATTACTTAATAAAATGTGCAATACTAGAATTAGCTGAGTCATGTTCAAAACTTTTATTAATATTCAGTACACTTTAAAGATTATTACATATTTTGTTACTATAATCCTAAAGAAGCACTTTCTTTAAGTGCTAAAGGACAAGCAGTCCAAGTTTATTCATTCTTTGCTTGCCATAAACATGAAAGAAACCTTTTGGCAACTACCCCAAGGGTACAGAACTTGGCCAACTTCTTTATATCACAATTGTCACTGTGTTATTAATTATTTTAAGAAACCTACTGAGACTTTAATTGTTAAGGGTCACATTTTTGACTTACATTTGGTGATAATTGACAAAAGGATGGCATTTGTTTAAACTATACATTTTACAGAAGTGAGCATTTTACACATCACAGATTTGGACTGCCAAGGAATTTACATTTATAATGAATAATGACCTTCATCATGAATGAATGTTTAATAGTCATTCAAGTGAGGTGATATAACATTATTCTTGAAAGAAGAGGATAGACAACACAGACTAAAAAAAGTAAATGATGAAATATTATAGTCTAAAATAACAAATAACTGAGTGGGTGTTAACTGAGTGTCTTAATGACTTTTCATTTATCCTACTTGGTCACATATTAGATATACTATATATATATATATATCTTGTTTCCCCAAAAATAAGATTTACTCTGAAAATAATCCCTAGCATGGTTTTTAGGCTGCTCTGTAATATAAGACCTACCCCAAAAATAAGGCCTAGTCAAGATTGTCAGCTGAAAAGTAATTTGCCTAATGCCAGGTCTGTACTTCATGTGATGTGAAGTATGTGCCCTAAACATCCATTAAATTCCAAGGACACCTTGCCACAATATCTCTGAAAGGATGTTTGATGATTACATCCATCAATCTGGGGATGTGGCCATTCCAGCAGCATCGGCGCAAAACGGAAACAAAATCCCTGAACGGGGTATCAGCTTATCGCAAGGTGAACACAAGCATACACATACACTGACATAATTTTAGCGTCACCAAATCCCCAAACCTTCATGTCTTTGGATGGAAAACTGAGCACACTGTGGAAAGCCACCAGGAAACATGCAAACTCCAGGCAGGGATTACAAGGGATGTGACTCCCTGTGAGACAGCAACGCTACTCAGCCTCCCTAATGTGTGTAACTATTAACAGTATTCATTATTTAAACAAAGTTAACGATTTATCTGTAAATGTAACATCCATATTTTAATGCATTTCATCATGAAAGTGATATCAAGTATAAATCTAAGAATTCTAAATGGGAAGAGAGCTGGAATATAATAAATTTAATGTTTTCTTTGTGGCAATCTATTGCTGCTTGCTGCTACTGTCAGGTCAGGAGGAAACCCCAGAAGTGCGTTGCGATTAACAGCTGGGATGATGTTTACGATGGTCTACTTTAATGACAAAGTAAACTACGGGATTAAAGTGGACATTTTGAGTTTAAAGCCTAAATTTCCACTTTAATCACAAAAAAGACCTTTTCATTATGTCCTTTGTTTTTTTTCTCTGTGGCTCAAAAACACCGCCGTACATTCTGATGGTATTGTAAGATACAAAAAATAAAAAAAAAAGACGACACAGAAGATGGTATGTAAGACTTTTAAAATATTTTGTGTCATTACTTTGGAGAATATGCGGCGCTTGAATATAAAGGCAACATGAATAAATGTGTATGTCGGCACATCGAACCATTCATCAAACATCGAAGCAGGCACATCGATCTGCAAAGCGGCTGGAGTAGCAAGAAATTCAGGCTGGAATTCAGGGTTTGAATGTGCAGAGTTATGACAATATTCCAGAAGAAGACTGACATGACTGTATTTGGATAAATATATATTGTTGTACATGAATAAATATAAGATAGCTCCTGTAAATAAGTCCTAGTGCATCTTTTGGAGCAAAAATTAACATAAGACCTGGTCTTATTTTCGGGGAAACACAGTATATTTGTGCTGGGCAATGATTTTTAATTGTGATTAATTGATTGATTGTCTGCAATTAATCACAGACAATCAAAACAATCAAATTGTTATGCGCAAAATTCAATAATGAACTTAGAAGTAGCGTATTGCATGCATTTGGTTTGCAAACACTTTAAACAAATTAGGTGTTTTAACAGCAGTATTCCCTTTACATAGCAGCAGTTAAAATATTTCTTGTAAATCTCAACTCAAACGTTAATGTAATCAAATCAAATATAAAATCAATGCTATTTGTCACTGCCAGGGCATTAACGTTTTATCTAGTTTGTTATAGAAAAACAAGTTACCCTCAGAGTCCAGAGCCATGATCATAACATTATAACAGGCACCTTCCGAGCAACAGCTAGTTAACATTTCTAAATCTGTTTTCTATTTTATCTGAACAGATACCAAAAGAAACATTTTCTTTTATCAGGGTGCAGTCTTATGTTCAGTAGCAACTCTTTGAGGGCTAATATTATTTCCAAAGAACTCAGTTTTCTGAAAAGCACACAAAGAATTGCTTTCACACATAAATCAACATAAAACGTGTGTTGCTGCCTGTTGTGCCTGCTGTCAGCACCTGTTTGCAGTTTGTGGCTGCTTGGGGGGGTTTCGACGGCCATCAGGAATGTACGGTGGGCTTGCTGCCTGGCTGTGTGTGTGAGACAGGTGCGCAGGGGTGGCAGTTGCAGTGACACTCAATATGTTTGTACCTCCTGTCATCGTGTCTGTCCTCCCAGGCTGTTTGGTCTTGGTAGAGTAATATTATACTCTACTTTCCCCTATTTTATTATTAATATGTTGCTTTTGTTAGAATGCCTCAAATCTCACAGACTTGTCACTGTTTATAAGGTATTATAGTATGTAACCTTTCCCCACCTTCCCCACTACATCTATAACCTCAGGCAGTTAGGTGTAGTAAAAGACAAGCAGGAGTTAAGCTACAATTTAAACAATGTATTATTGATAATATTCATAAATAATAATAATATGCAAAGTACAGTTGAGTATTGGCAACCATACAACCTGATAAATGTTGATGTGTAGATTCAGGTGGCATACAGACTTGTTAGTTACTTAAAATGTCTCTAGTTAAGGCATCATTTGTGGTCTGCTTTCTTCAGAACAGGTCTGTCTCAATATGGCTGCCAAGCTGTGCACTTCATTGTGTTGTCCTTTTCAGCTCATGGTGTGAGATGGTCTTCCATCAGTTTGGTAAGAGAGAGAGGGAGTGAGGTAAAGCAAGCAAATGTATAGGTTTTCTGTCCAACCCCTACAGCCAATAGGGTGTCATGGTACTTAAAGGCTTCTGATACAAGCCAGTTCCAAACAGCTATACTTCAGACCAATGGGGGGACAGAACATCTTCACACCTGCCACCCCCCCAAACCATTTGTTGAGCTAAAGTTTGCCAGCTAGGCAGTCTGGCTTTCCTGTGGGGGTTGACGGTGGAGGTTGATGGAGAAACAGTAGAGAAACATTTGCCAAATTGGTTTGAGGCACTTCCCCCTAACCCTGTCATAAAATTACCCATAAAGGGGGGAAGGGGTCCTTAAACCATCAACCCACTGCTATTATTATCAATAATGTAGCACTAATATTACATTGCTTTGTCTAAATTACAAATAAAGACATACAAAATATTTATCAACTTGTATGCAAAATTTCACATCACAACACAGGCGAATGTTGCCATAGGTGCATCAGCTACAAGAACGTGTTCAGCACCATGATCACCTGGGGACCGATCAGCTTATGCTGGTACCTCGATTTCATTTTTGATGTACAGCTCAAGAATACTTGCATCAAAATCGGAGTCTGACAAATCAGAATCCGATTCAGCGATAATACGAAAAAAGTCATCCATGAATTATTTTGCTTTGAGCATTCACTTTGGTATCTCTCCACATGACATTTTAGAAGTGTTTGCTCTTCGCTACTCATGTACGTGCAGGGAATAGAGGTCAAATTAACAAAGATAAATTTCCTTCTAGCAAAAGCATATAAAAACCGCTGTAACAAGAAGATCGCTGATCTCTATCGCTCGCTAGCAAGACTGAGGTTTTCAAAAACGCACGATAAAATTGCCATTAATTCATTAATATGAATTATATATTAATATATAAATATATATACAGTTGACCCTCGATATACGACCAGCCTGACATGCGACCAAAATGTTTGTTTTGAATTACGACCAACGTCTTGAGTTACGGCACAAATGCGGTCACGTGTATCCGCTTGTGCGATTGTAAACAAACAGCCGAGAGCGTTTGCAAGCAGCAGTCTGAGCCCAGATACATGTGTGTGTGGATGTAATTTTGGTCAGTGCATTGATTTATATAATTTATTTTGATAATTGCTATCAAAATGGCCCCTAAAAAGCTAGAAAAGAAGTTAAGGAAGGAAGAGAAGGTAATGAAGGTAAAGAAAGCAATCACAATCGAAACGAAGAAGGAAATAGGAGAGTGACGTTTGTGTGACCAATCTCGCTAATATGTAAAGCATGTCTAAATCCACCATCTCAACAATTTTACAAAGAAAAGATTTGTATAAAGAAGCTAGTGTTGCTAAAGGTGTTACTCAAATTAGTAAGTCATGATCAACAGTGTTAGACAAGGTTGAAAAGCTATTATTAGTGTGGATAAATGAAAGGCAGATGGCAGGTGATAGCCTATCTGAGTCTATAATTTGTGAAAAGCTAGGGCTATAAATGCAGATATGTTAAAGGATAAGCCATCAACAAATGATAGTGGTGAAACATTTCGTACAAGTAAGGGGTGGTTTCACAATTTTAAAGCGAGAACTGGGATTCATAGTGTAGTTAGGCATGGTGAAGCAGCCAGTGCTGATAAAAGGGCTGCCAAAAATTACATACACCACTTTGAAATGTTAACACAGAGAAATGGCTTTTGCTGTCATCAAGTTTTCAATTGTGATGAAACTGGGCTTTTCTGGAAGAAAATGCCCAGGAGAACATACATTACCCAGGAAGAGAAGAAAATGCCAGGCCACAAGCGTATGAAGGATAGGCTAACCTTATTGTTAAGTGCCAATGCAAGTAGTAACCTCAAGATAAAGCCTCTCTTGGTTTATCACTCTGAGACCCCTAGAATGTTCAGAAAATGTACAATCATGAAGAATAGGCTAGGTGTCATGTGAAGATCTAACACAAAAGCCTGGGTAACGAGTACTTTTTCTTGAGTGGATCAGGGAGGTTTTCTGTACTACTGTTAAGAAACATCTAGAGGACAAAGGCTTACCACTCAAGGCTCTCCTCATCATGGACAATGCTCCTGCTCACCCAAGATTCTTGGAAGAAGAGTTGGCTGAAGAATTCCCATGGCTTACAGTAGATTTTCTCCCACCTAATACAACTCCTCTACTGCAGCCTATAGACCAGCAGGTTATAGCTAACTTTAAGAAGCTATACACCAAGCAACTGTTCTAGAAGTGATACAGATACAGATTTAACTCTTACAGAGTTTTGGAAGATACATTACAACATCCTTTCCTGTGTGGGATTAATAAAGAAATCCTGGGTCACTGTCTCTCTAAGGACACTAAGATCTACCTGGAAGAAGGTGTGGCCTAAAATTATAGAGGAGAGAGACTTTGAAGGCTTTGTAGAGTAGCCTGAACCTTCAACTGACCCTGTGGTTGATGACATTGTCACTATAGCTGAGTTCATAGGCTTGTAGGTAGACAGTGTTGATGTTGAGGAACATTCCACTTCAGCAACTTCTGGCTGAGCAACAGAGAATGGCAGCTGAGGAGCTTTCTGAGGGGGAGGATGAACAATCAGTGCAGCAAGTTTCCTCTTCTGAAATAAAGGACATCCTGAAAAAAAATACAGAGTTACAAACATTTGTAGAGAAGAAGACCCACCCAGACAGAACAAAAGCTAATCGTTGCATTAACTTGCTTAATGAAAATGTCATGTCATACTACAGATCTGTGTTGAAGAAAATACAGAAACAGACAACCTTAGACCAGTTTTTATTTCCGAAAAGGTTGAGACCTAGTGAGCCAGAAGCAGGTCCTAGTGGGCTATAGCCTCTCCCAAGGAGACAAAGGACACCAGGGAGCCAGAGTCCTGATGTTCTTATGGAAGGTGGCTGTCCTTCCAAACAATAACCACCTTCCATTTCATTATCCCCCTACTCCATTACTGCAAGCCAAAGATGTCAGCTTAAATGGTGAGTATAGTATGAAATTGTTGTTTCTGGTAGGCTAGACACTTTTCATAACTTTTTGGTTAGTACATTAGAAAAATTATTGGTGTTTTTGGTAAATTATGAACATTATATAACCCTTTTTTATTATGAAAAGGTTAAGTAAGTGTTGCTGTGGGAGGTTCGGAATGCATTATGGGTATTTCCATTATTTCTTATGGGAAAAAATAGTCTTGACTTACAAACAACTTGAATTGTGTTCATAAGTCAAGGGTCCAATGTATTTATATATATATAAATGGCTACTAACAGTCTATACATTTTTTTTATCAATTCTGCATTTATTAGCACTTTATGATTAAAAATAACAAAATATGTTACTCTTATTTTGCACTGTTTTATATCATGCTTAAAGATCTTATATGTTTTGTTGCTATATGTTTCAAGCTTTAAACATCAACAATTATTTATAACAATCTGTAGTGTAAGAATATATATAAATATAAAGAGATATTTTAAAGTATGCAAAACAGTATATCACTTACATTTTCATTTTTTTATATACTTTCTTTTATGTAAACCATCTGAGCATTTCTGCTCAGTCAAACATGTAATTGACTTCAAAATTAATAAGAGAAAACAAAGGAAGAATAGAAGTACAAAGGAGAAATAAACTTGATTCAAATAGAAGAATAGAAACACAAGCAAATACTGATTTTTTGCTTATTTTGCCTACCATTAGAAAGTTTACTTGCTAGTGCTATATGTTTAGAAATTGTCTGAATGTACTGTAAGGCTCAAGGCCATAGCCACTCCCTTGATCCTGTCCTAAACAAAGGACAATGCTGTCTTTCATAGTATGCAAGCAGGTGCTGTCATCTTACAGAGGTGTCATGGCGACCTGTTCAAAGTTTTACAGTCCATCATTGAAGCAGAACCAGAAAAGCAACAGGCGTGATCAACAACACACATCATTCAAGCACAGGGGACAGACTGGGTACAAAGATGGATAGATGGGAATTAAATTTTCATTAAAGCACCATTGAAAACCTCCAATTGATCATACTTTTAACTTTACTGGTGAGAAGAGAATGTGCTAGGATTAGCTGGAATTCTTCATAAAAGGAGAAAGGCTTTACTTTGCCAGCATTTTAAGTTCTTCTCTACAGTTGACGGTAAATCAGCTGAGCAGATGTTATAATGACATATGTAGCATGCAAGTAACGTATACCATTATTAATTTATAATGCACCTTTAAATTAATATACATCTTTTCAGGACCAAAACCAGTTGTAAATTGCATTATTGAATCAGTTACCATCATATGGAAAACACATGAATTGTCATAAAACTTTAAATAAACTTTTATTATTTTACAAGCTAGTGGCAGTAGAGCTGAAAGAAGAATGGATAAATATATTTGGTTTGACCATAAGGAAATTTTCCGGCATTGTTTTCCATTTCCTCTGTCTGGCCCAACAGGAGAGAGAGAAGACTATGAGATTTAATATTCACAGTAGTTTAAACAATACAATACAATAAACAATAACAAAACAATAAACAGTTCCATGTCTCTTATCTACACTGTGTCTGTTCTTAATTATTATTATACTATCTGTATTATCTCCTTGAGGGTATAACTGATGCATACATGAATAATAAAAACTGTTGTGAGTAACAAACCAGATGACTTTTTCTTGTAAAATATGTGACTTCCAAGAATGTAGCATCTATGTCATAAAATGGTGATCTAAACTAGAATATATTGAAATACAATAATGATGCTAAAACCATTACCAATATTGATAATATTACATATATAAATATATAATATTGCATAAACCCTTGAAAGACAAAGCTTTATAAATAAGTAATTTATATTTAATAAACGGATATACACTGATCACCCTCCACATTAAAATCATCTGTCTGATATCGCGTCGTTCCCTCTCATATTCTGTGGTATCCAAAACAGAAACGTTATTAACAGATCCTTTAAGTCCTTTAAGTCCTCCTGTGCATCTTACAGGTACTCAATCCCATTGAAATCTGGAGAATTCAGAGGCCAAGTCAAAACCTTGAGCTCCTTGTCATTTTTCTCAAACCTTTCCTGAACAATAGTTGCAGTATGGCGGGGTGCATTATGCTGCTTCAACAGAGAAACAACTAATGAGCTGCCGGCTATCCACACGATCTTAACTAAAATATGTTTCACCAGATCAGGTCATTGCTCCATGGTCCAATTCTGATACTAACCTGCCAATTGTATGTGCTTTCGGGAGTTGATAGGGGTCAGCCACCTAATATATTCCAATATCCCACACCTTGACAGGTGCCATTTCACTTCAACAGTCAGTAGTTTTCATGTTGCGGTGGAACAGTGTATAATTCTTGTCGTGAAGCATATATAAAGCATAAAAATTGTGATCATACTTTAGTTTAGGTATGTATTTAAAGGCAGTATTTAACAGTCTATAAACATGTTATAATCTCTGCTATTAATAACAACGAGTCATTGATATGCCTTACGATGGACTGACATCCTGTCCAGGGGATGTTCCTGCCTTGTGCCCACTGCTTGCTGGGATTGGCTCCAGCTGCCCTGCGACCGTGCCCTGGATAGGCAGATTG
This sequence comes from Polypterus senegalus, assembly GCF_016835505.1. Taxonomy (NCBI): domain Eukaryota; kingdom Metazoa; phylum Chordata; class Cladistia; order Polypteriformes; family Polypteridae; genus Polypterus; species Polypterus senegalus. The sequence continues at coordinate 57,511,783 of NC_053168.1, read as the reverse complement.
GGACTGTGAAGGGTATGATGGAGTCATTGATAAAAAACAATTTAACTTTAAAATATACTACTGTCATTTTTCATTATTTATCTCATGTTAAAAAGGCTTATAATATGCTTTAAAGCATACAGACTGTTAGTAACTGTTTATAATGGATAACTAATTTAAAGTGCTATGAAAATTGTAAACTTAGAAAATTGTAAAAAGAGACAACAACATATTTTTGAAGTCTTACATTTTTCATTATTGCTAATTAATAACATATTAGCTGATATAATAGCTGATATACCTAAATTATGGTATTGCCTGATATTTGTGATATTTTTTATTGATGTAAATCCATTGCATAGCAACTCACTTGTGCTCTCACAATGGTGAATTTATACTGTAGACACCATTTACTTCAACCATCATGTCTTCAGGAGTTGGGAGAAAACAGGAGCTTCCAGGGAATAGCAGAAACAGCGAAAACATGCTGACTCTGAACGTATAGTGACCGAGCTGGCCTGAGGTGCTGTGAGGTATGAACAGTAAGCACTGCACCACCTTGCTAATCTTAAAAGAACAAGCATTGTGTATTTTTAAAAATGAATTGGGTTGATTTTAAACTGTATTCAGTCAGGTTACTATGGCAACTTTAGATTTGAACAGGAAAAAGAAAAGACTTCTTACACTGGGAGCATTTTGGGTGCTGTTTTTATGCTATTATTATGTTTCAAGTTTGCTTAATCATTGATTGTGAGCTGGCAGGTGTCAGGATAGCCCAGTGCCTCATCAATCCAAGGCACTGGGTATAAACCTTGTGCTGATGCTGTCTTTGTGGAATTGTTCCAAATAGATGGATATTAGGTTAACTGATGACTCTAAACTTGGTTCATGTGGGTGTGTGTTATAATACATTTTTCTTTAATATTTAAGGGTAATGACACTGTCTCTGGAAAACACTATTAAAGGATCAATTCACATGTGTGTGCTATGTTTGGCACACAGGGGCTCAGCATTTAGCATTGCTAGCCAAGCATAGACTAGATAGCCAAAGACAACTGGATGATTGTATAGTCAGCCTAAAGACAGAATAGTATACTTCTGTCTTCTGTCAGCACAAAATCTTCTTTCCTTGTTGGGAGAATGGGATAAAACTGTAGTGTGAGCATTATGCTATTCTTGTTGGAAGTGGGGTTTGAGTTTACTGTCTTTGTTTGGAGACCAGAGAGGGACATTGTACTATTCCTGAGATGAAACTGAATCCTTACTTTCCTTCTTTGGAGACCAGAGAGGGCCCTGAAAATGAAGACGACAGTATAAATACATGGACAAGCAGTCAAACCTTTCGAAGCTGTCGGACGGAAGATTATGTCCTCCGTCCGGAAAAACCATTTTAGCGTGGAGACGAAAAATGGCAGGCTGCGTAGATCAAGACTCCCACCTTGATAAAAGTCTGTCATAAGCTTCCCGTCTGTAACCGCGTTAAACCGTCAGTAAAAGTAAGCTGAAGTATATTTTTCTCATGTGGTTCTTATACCACCATAATCACGATGGGAGGGATATCACCTTTTCTGTCATATTTCTATCTTTTTCGGTTACTTAACATGCCGCAATTTCAAAAGAACACATTTCCGGAGAGCTAATGCCTCCTAAGGAAACAGTGTGTACCTAGTAATGCCTAGTTGGCCTAGTAATATACTGACATGCTGCACAGGTATTATTCCTACCAAGTGACTATTGCTATGTTCACGTACACAGCAATATTTATTTGTACCAGATCAAATTTCAGCAGTTACATTGGTATTTACAAGCTATAGAGTCATCATCGTCCTCATCACTGGTTTCACAGCCATTATCCAGGTTTAGCCAGGTTAGTTCTTTGTCTCCATATCTTTTTCTTAAACTGTCTTTAGTACTGGTCATCCTTTTAAGGTAAGAACCATAATATTCATATCACCCCACACCACCTCCAACCACATCTTCTCTGCAACTCCATTGTCCACCTTTCACCCTATCATTCTCTGTCTTTAGCTCCACATGCCCAAACCACATTAGTGTCTTTCTCCTCAGCACAACAGCTAACAGCACCACAACGAATATTTCCCTTGATTTGACGTTCATTTTCCTCTCACTCCTTGACACCCCAAACATCCACCTATCATACTCAGCTCTGTTCTTTCCTTCTTCGCTTCATACTTCACCTCCATTATCCATGCCTTAATAGTACAGAGGAATCCCACACAAATATTCTCACTCTACACAGACAAATCTGAGGAATTTTAAGGCAGCAGCTATAATCACTATGCCACTCTAGATGACAGGCAAAAGACAGCAATAATGATAATGCAATGCAGAAACCATCCACATGTTCAGCTTCAACTGCCATTAAAATGCTTCCTGCATCAGTCATAAGTATGCTGTTATCCACACATAGCATTTTATTGAGTTTAGCTTACAGCTGATTAAAAAAACATAATGTTTAAAATGACAAATTACAAGTTATGCATTTTTTCAAGAAAGGAGGATGCATGCATGCACATACTTTTTGTTCTTAAATGGTGTGAGCAAAACAAATGGAAAAGCACCTGCATATCGGGTAGTCCAGAAACTTGCAGAATGTTTGGCTTTTAATTATCCCAAGAAAAAAACAAAGTCTAACCATATCAAGAATGATTTGCTTTGATAAGTGATATTCTATGCCAGCAGTATCCAGTCGCGATCACAGAGGACTGCAGCGGCAGCAGGCTTTTACTGAAGCCAATCCCCAAATCAATGAATGCTTTGAGCCCATAAAGGGCCCCCTTACTTAATTATACTGCTTGTTCAACTATTGACATGAATAAGAGGAACTGGCAGTGTGAATTTCAATGTTCTCAAAAATGTTCAGTCATATCAGTTAGGAAATCCCAAATGGCAACATAAACATTGGAAATATCCCCAAGACTGTGTGGGTAAATTACATTGGCAGTCCCTAAAGGTCTCAACATAAAGGAGGACTTGTTGGCCTAACAGCCCTCCGCACACACCCACTGCAAAATTTAATTTACTTCAAGGGCCTCAGATGTTTGCCTGTGTTTGGGCCTAAAAGCTAAAGTTCCCCCCGTCTACCCTGAACTCAACCGCACAGGGCCCAGCTATTGATTCAACGTGTTTATATTGTGTCTCTACAAAAAGCATTGGCTGAAGAACACACATTTCACCACGGTTTTATATTGCTTTCCAGCTAACAAAATAAACCTGAAGAACAAAAGTCACATTAAAGTTTAAAGTTTTTCTTTCTCGGCAGAAGGCTTCTTCCTTGCCAAATTCCTTTGTATCACATTCCATGATTATCAAGCCCAAACAAAGCTCAGACACAAAGCTTCTCTATCAAACACTGCCATAGATGGTTTGATAAATCATACAGTGTGTCAGGCTTACAGTGCGTTCATGTCACCAGCTCTGCAACAGCACTAACACACTCATAGCACAGCAGTTGTTTTTACTTTTGATGATCTACCTTTGTGGATCACAGCTCCAGCTGCTGTGGTTGAAGCAGTCAGAAAATGTGTATTTGCATGTTCTTCCCATGCCCCCATGGGATTTTTACAGGAGCCTCAATTTACTCCCACATTGCAAACACATACAGTTTAGGATGTTTAGAGACTGTGCTGATGGGATTAAGTACAATTAGATTAGATTAGATAAATGTCTTAATCCCAAGGGAAAATTTACATGCATACAGCTGCAGAAACATAAAAATCAAAGATACAGACTCACTGGACAAATAATACAGTCAACCAATAGACAGATAGATAAATAAATAATAAATACATATATGTATATATGTATATTGTGCAGAAACAGCAGAAATAATTTAAAGAGTATCATCTACTTTGGGACATCAAGAGGAATCATTGAATTGCCCAATTTCTAGCAGCTTGCTACACACTTCAAAAGACCTAAGTCAGCTCTGTCCCTTCTTGTACAGTGCCATTGTGTTGTCAGACCAGCCCAGTTTGCTGTTTATGTGAATCCCCAGGTACTTGCAGCACTGCAACACATCACATCCTTCCTCTGAATGATGACCAATCTCAGAGACTATTTGGCTCACAGGAAATCCATTTTTTGTCTTGCTGATTTCATGCTGGAGGTGGTTCTCCCTACACCACAAGAGAAAATCCTCCACAATCATCCTGTACTCTGTCTTTTCTTCATTATTAATGCAGCCTGTGATGGAGGAGTTACCTGAGAATTTCTGTAGATGACAGGTGCTGGTATTATACTGGAAGTTGGTTCAGCAGAGGGTAAACAGAACAGTTCTCTGAGGCGCACCAATATTACACAATACAATGCAATACAATTCATTTTTATATAGAGCTCTTCACAAAATACAATGCAGTACAATATATTTTTATATAGAGCTCTTCACAAATTCTCAAGTAAAATGCAATTAAAAGTTATACTAATTAATAAATGCAGAATTAGTACATTTAAAGGTACCGATTTGATAAAACACACAGAAAACAAAGGAGAAACTGGTTACCATAAGTGGAAACAATAGTACCTATCCATTAGTGAACTATGGACAGTTGACAATGAAGGAAATGAAAATTAAAAGTGAGAAAGTCCAATACAAAGTCAGACACAGTCAGAGACCAGCAGACCTCTGCCAGCTGACCACCTTCCCTCTCCTAGGCATTCTGTAATAGAGTCTGATGAAGCAATCTCTCCATCCAATGATTCCAGTGTTCCTTTATCTTAGATTACTTTTTCATAGGCAGGAGAGCAGCTTGGCAGTAGAGCAGTGGCACCAAGTGCCACCTTAAGATACCAAGGAGATAAACAAAATATGGGGGTTAGTACATTTTATCAATACTGTACTGTTTATATTTTTTTACAAATGACTAACAAGTAGATATGCAGTATGCCCAGCTAATCAGCAGCTCTTGTCAGGGTATCTAGACTAAACTAGTGAGTCTTAAGCCTGGATTTAAAAGCTGAGACTGAAGGGGCTTCTTTTATATAAGGAGGCAGATCATTGCACAGCTTCAGGACCCTGAAACTAAAAGCTCAATCTCCTACTGTTATTTTTTTAGTCTTTGGATTCATAAGTAGGCCGTTATCTTGAGTACTTAAGGTGCTTTCTGGTTTGTAAGTAATGAGTTTAGGATTAATTGGGTGCTAGTTTAAAGACTTGACAACCAGAGTTGTGTTTGTACTTTTGTGTTCCTATTATAATTCCTGCAGGAGAAAAGCAGTATTGAAGTGGATAATCTCCCTGAAGTAACAGGGACAACTAAGGAACCCTAATAAACCCTTGATGCATATCTTTAGGTTGTAACTGTGTACTGGGGAAATTCTTATGAACTGGAAAATTGCAAATATTATCCTATTATATAAATGTGTGATGGAGCAGATGGAAACAACTACAGGTCAGTTATCTTAATGTGGCAAATAAATGAAATATTTGTTAAGGAAAGGATTGAATAACACATATCAAGAACTAAACAGTCAGCATAGATTGAAACAAGTGAGGTCATGTATGACTAACATGCTGAAATTCAATGAGGAGTGTTGCATATTATTTATGTTGACTTTCAGAATGCATTTGATATTGTCCATCAAACTAGAAGAGTTGGGAATTCAGAGTGTAGTGCATTGATGAGTGCAGAATTGGCAAAAACACAGGAAGCAGGGTGTTAAGATGCAAGGAGCCTTATCAAAAGTTGGTTAACAGGCATGTCCCACAAGGGTCAGTGCTAGGTCTGTTTCTGTTGTTAATATATATATATATATATATATATATATATATATATATATATATATATATATATATATATATATTCATAGCATCCGTGTTCTGAGTCCCGATCTGATTTTATAGGTGGTTACCTACCAGGTAACGCATGTGGTTGGTCTACCAGTCTGTAAATATCCGCCACGGGGCCCTCTACATTTGCAAGAAGCACATCATAGAATGTTACATAGTTTACTGTCAAATAATGCAAAGAGTACACAACATGTGTTTCGCCCTTATTTGGGCTCATCAGGCATACACACTCCACTGCTCCCCTTGCGGGGATCGAACCTCGGACGTCAGAGATGAAGTCCCTTTATGCTGCGCCACGGCGTGTAGTTTGTTTATTTGACAGCCTGTAGATCGGAGTAATTACATTCATAGCATGAGTCCCCAAGGGGAGCAGTGGAGTGTGTATGCCTGATGAGCCCAAATAAGGGCGAAACACGTGTCGCGTACTCTTTGCAATATTTGACAGTAAACTATGTAATATATATATATATATATATATATATATATATATATATATATATATATATATATATATATATATATATATATATATATATATATATATCTATACTAATAAAAGGCAAAGCCCTCACTGATTCACTCACTCACTGACTCACTCACTCACTCACTCACTCACTCATCACTAATTCTCCAACTTCCCGTATAGGTAGAAGGCTGAAATTTGGCAGGCTTATTCCTTACAGCTTACTTACAAAAGCTAAGCAGGTTTCATTTCGAAATTCTACACGTAACGGTCATTTCAGTGGTATGACGGCACTGTCGGCCGCCATATTGAACTTTCCAACGTCACTAATTCTCCAACTTACCGTGTAGGTAGAAGGCTGACTCAATCTTCACGAAATTTGGTAGGCGGCTTCCCTGCGCCCTGGCAGTCTCATTCCTTACAGCTTACTTACAAAAGTTAAGCAGGTTTCATTTTGAAATTCTACGTGTAATGGTCATAACGGTCGACAACATTCGCCATGTTGAACTTTCTTATTTATGGGCCCATCTTCATGAAATTTAGTAGGTGGCTTCCCTGCGCTAACCGAAACCGATGTACGTACTTATTTTAGTGGTATGACGCCACTGTCGGCCGCCATATTAAACTTTCCAACGTCACTAATTCTCCAACTTCCCGTGTAGGTAGAAGGCTGAAATTTGGGAGGCTCATTCCTTACAGCTTACTTGCAAAATTAAAGCAGGTTTCATTTCGAAATTGTCCACGTAACGGTCATAACGGTCGACAACGCCCGCCATGTTGAACTTTCTTATTTATGGCCCCATCTTCACGAAATTTGGTAGGCAGCTTCCCTGTACTAACCAAAACCAATGTACGTACTTATTTCGGTAGTATGACGCTACTGTCGGCCGCCATATTGAACTTTCCAGTGGTCTTTGTTACTTATGAGCCCATCTTCAAGAAATTTGGTACGCGGGTTCCCAACGCTAACTGAATCCTTCTTATGTACATATATAGGTCTATAGCCTGCAGCTCGGTCACCGTGTGAGGCGTCGTTGGGTCCCCCATCCCAATGCCTTCCACGTTGTTGGATGCCTGCCTATATAAGGCCGTCCGTCGCTCCGGTCTCTACATTCCCTTCCTTGCTTCTCCACGGGATTCACATCTCCCTGCTGATAACTACAGCCTTTTTATTTAATCCACGGCTTCTCCGCTGTTTTATTGTTCGTTTATTATGATTGTAGTTATTGTGTAGGTATTTTAGACTTACTTTACATTGTTCAGGTACCCATTTCCTTTATCATTCCAACCGTACCCCATTAACATGTCTATCGAGGTGATCACCATCGATCAAAGAACTATCACTTACCGAATGGTTTCCATGCCCGGTGATGGCACCTACCTTTTCCATTCTCTTTGTTACATATTACACAGCCATATTAGGCTCACTCTTGATATCCGGAGGTACATTGTGTCTTATGTATTGAATGACATGGACAGGTTCAAGGTGTGGACTGATGACGGTACAGGAGATAATTATACTACACAGGAGCACTATAAGAGTGAAATGCTTAAGCCCTTCACCTATGGTTCTGCATGTGAGTTGATGGCTGCTGTTGAATTGTTCAGTCGTTGCTTTCAAGTGTACCGAAATGGCCAAATATTTTACACCTTTCGATAACCACCAATGCCTCTTAAACATCTTAGATTGACAGGTGACGAATTCAGTAGTGGACACTTTGATTTTTATGAATGTTTAAACTTTCAAAAGCTAGATGTGAAGTTATCGATGAAACCGGTTGTGTGCTTACAACGCTTGACAGATGCCGAATGTCTCTTCAACACAAGTCCTGCAAATACTGTCGTAATTGAAACAAACCATGACACTCAAACTGATTATGACAGCAGCAATCCAAGCTGTGAGATTTGAGACAAGATTACTTTTCAGATGGCCAACTGTACGTTGCATACTCAAGATCAGCGCACAGCTTGGTCATATTACAACCGGAGGGCCAAACTGACATTGTGGTATACAAAGAGATCCTTAACAAATAATTATTGGTATATTTTCCCTTAGTTTTAAAAGGTTTAATTTTCTACTTCGCCGCTGCGAAGTGCGGGTATTTTGCTAGTGTTATATATTACCTGCCAAATAATCCAAAGAGTACATAACACATATTTACAGGGTGTAGATTGGAGTATTATATCCGTAGGTCTGAATTACAATCTGATTATTTGGGTGGTCACCAGGTAGCACTTTTGGTTAGTTAGCCAATCGATCAGCAAACTTCTGCCACACCCTTTCAGTTGTGAGTAGCAGATCATAGGTATGTTATGTATGACCTGCCAAATAATGCAAATAGTACACAACAAAAAAAGTGTGTATAGCTGACGAGCCACAAGTACGGTGAAACACATGTCGTGTACTCTTTGTAAACATCTACATCTCTTATTAGACATCTTTCAAATATACAGTCCATTAATAATTATTATTATTATTGGGGCTTGGCTGATTTACAGGATAAGGATACATTATGAATGTTTACTCTTAATTTGGTCCGGCTTTGGATAAATGGGTGGATGGAATAATGGATGGATGAATTGGAAGAAAAAGAATCCAGTCAGCTTTTGTAGAATACTTTCAGCATGTACAGTACTTATGATGTTGTCGAAGGCCTGGATGGGGTGTGGTGATTAGGGTGGAAAGGCTTGTCTAAAACAGAATACCTAACCATGGATGGGGAAGCAAGGGCAATACAAGGGGCTAAGACATAAGAATGATATTAAAGAAAAGCAAAAGGTCAGAACTAGATGGTGTTATGATTGGAATGTCCTTCAAAGCAAAATAGATGAGGCCAAGAAGCAGGCACCTTCAGAGGTCTGCCCAGTATGAGGTCACTAGTACAGCCAGAACCCAATTGCTATAATTTGGTTTGAGCTGGAGCAGGCCCAAAAATTGGTAGCTGGCAAGAAATACTATGAAAAGCCCAAAAATATACAGCAAAAGTCTTAACAAGGAAAGAGGTTGCCATAAACCTCTGACTGACTCACATAAAGAGCAAATAAAGACAATTTATAAACAAAAGATTTTTTAACAAAATGCAAACAAAAGAGCAAAAAAGGAATTGCCTAGAAAGGCTATCCACAGTAAGCAACTCTCAGTATGTTAATCAAAATTCTAAAACAGAGCCAAAAAATGTCAATAAGCCAGAATCTGAATAATCTGTCTCTATATATATATATAATCCAATGTCTGCCTGTCTGTATGCCTGTCCACTTTTCACAAAAGAACTACTTAACGGATTTAGATTGGGGTTTTTTTGTAAAATTTGCTTGAACAATCTGGTTGATTTTCCGACTTCTGTCATTGCAGTATTATAGTTTGGTTGCGGCATCAATTTATTTGTGCGAATCCGATAGACAGGCTGTGGTCCATAGGAGGAGGAAGGCAGGACTTCAGAAGTAAGGAGTTGGGCGGGGCCATCCTCACTCACACACCAGCCTCTATTCAAGTCGCTTTGCTGTATGTTGGAGCATACCTTTCCACCGCTTATCTAACAATACCTATTTGTTCAGCAGACATTATTATCTAGAGACTGTTAAAGAGGAATGTTTGACGTTTTTGCGAGAGAGATAACAGCTACTTGTGTTTTGGGAGGGTATCTGCTCATTGGCAGAGATATCACGGCCATGTGCTCTTCTCCCTACACGGGTGACGCTCTCCCATCAGAGGTGAACATGATAAAATACAGTGGCAACATTTGATGTTGGAGTGTACGTACTTTCTGCTTGGCCAGAGATACCTTGCCAACTTTTTAAATTTTTGGCAAAGTGATCACAGCTACAATACATTCTCGCCCTGATAGCAAAATCAAAAGTATTGTATATTGGATACGAAAGCTATTAGTATACATTCTTCTTAATAAAAATGATTACATTTAAAAAATTTTTTTTATTGATTTTTAAACTTTGTCCTGTTTCACTGCTATATGGACGGAGCTGCAGGGGACAGCTAGCAATTATAAAAGGGGATCTTACCAACACCAAGCACGTAAAATGTACCATGAGTGACTGCATTTCCTATGAACCTTTACACAACTGTAAGCAGTCCTAACTCAATGCTATGGGGAAATGGAGAAAACATATTAACTCCACGAAGGGAGAACCCTGGATGACAGCCCTGGTCTCGTTAACACTCGAATTACAAAAGCCTACAAAAAAACTCATAAACCTGGCCCACAATAAATCCGTTCATACCTCTCCGTCAGTGTTTTTTGTTTTGCAAATGTGTCGATAAGTACAAGCAACAAATAGCCTACTATCCCATGCTCCCACCACCGCAGAAATAGCAAAAAGCTCTCCCAGGTCAAGCATTGTCTGTCTGGGAGTGAGGTACCAGAAGCTGTATAGTCCAAATAATATATTGTTATTTGGAACACATGCATTTCATGTGTGTTCTGTGTCTACAAAGATCTATGTAAGTGTAGCATGTCAGAAATGATGAACAAATACCTGAAAGACAAACTTTTTTCATGTTTTAGTATGACAAAATTTTGACATGAAGTGTATAATGTGTGAAGACTGAATTCGAAATATCAAATAAGCACTTTCACAAAAGATACAAATAAAACAAAATAAGTGCACTTTTATTCAAGACTACAGTATAATCAAAGAAAAAGAAATCGGGTTAGTATACTTCGCTGTCACGACTGCTTTTGTAGTACTGTTGTAAGAACTGCTGACTCATAATCAACAAGTCACGGGTTCTAGCCTTGCTGCATCACAAAATGAACGTTTTGAGTAGTGACCTGCTCTTATTGTTACAATTATACAATAAAACATACATTTAATTTAAGTTAATAACAGCCGAAGCAAATGTATGGTACTTGTTAAGGTTAGCTTTTTTTTATTCCAGTTTTATTTTCTCAGTCACATTCACACTCTCCCTGATTTGACACTGCTGTTTTCAAATAAAGACGTGCTATAACAGAGGTAAACTCAGATAAGGATGAGGGTTCTACATCGGAGAAAGAGAACAGAAGCCCTCTCCACAAGAAACATCCACTTACATATAAGAACAATGTATCTGCACCAGGCATAAAGGCAAAAGATGGCATGGTTTTGATGCAGCAAGAGGTCCGGCATCATCCTGCCGTTCAGTCTGCCCCACACCTGTCCTTCAACGAAATAGCACGGCTTACAGAGCTCGCCAAGATATGGTGCAAAGACCAGTTTGTGATTATGTTTTGTGATGGTCTTTATATAAAAACATTTATATGTTACTTATATAAAAGCCAGATCGAATGTTATTTACCTTGGTTTATTTACATATCTTCCTACAGCATAAAGTCACAAGTAGACTGCAGAGCTTCCTCTGTTTGATCGACATGTTGACAAAGTACATGTGTACTTTAAAAACAAATACTCTGTGTGGTGTGTGTTTCATAGTAATCTCTGCTTAATAAAATTTTGCTACGGTAATTTTTGACAGCAGTTGTTTGATTACGATTTGTGGTTTGATTAACGATTAGACATATTTTTGTTTTTCAAATAAGGCCCAACTGTCAGTTTTGTTGTTTTCTCGTCCCTATAAACAAGACAAATAATCTGCCTTTTCTTAAGTATAGACAGAATGCCAACAAGGTGGTTTCATGATGATGTCACAGCTGAAATGGTGAACAGTAATAACTAAAAGAAATATACAAGGAAATAAACAGTCAAAATCAGATGAAAGACACTAAAGCCTAAGATTCCTAACAGTTGCCCTAAGCTTCAGCTCTGTAGCCAGACATATAATATGTATGTCTGGAGACAACCATGAGTGAATTGTGCTTAAAGCAGGATGGTAAACATTGGATGATTCACTGAGTGTCACATTTTTAAACCAATTGATTACCTCATGAAGGCTCTACTCAAAGTAGGGGTGGTGATGTTGAACTAAAAATGTCGGGAGTACTCTCATTAACTTGGTCAGGCTGACAGCAAGATTCTGATTACTATAAACCATCTACAATTGGAAAGTCTCCTAAACCTTATTAGGCATATAAATATGTGTCATGTGTGCAGAGAGCATATTGTACAATTTAAAAATTAACATAACCTGATGCAAGAGAAAAAAACTGTCTTAAAATCAGATTATACATTGGCATTCGAAGGAATGAATGGATGCATTATTAATATAAATGTTATGGTGTTGCAGGTGTGTGTGTGCTCTCTGTTCTTCAGTAGTATGATGATACTGTAGGAGGTATAAGCTTGAAAGAATTAGCAGCTACGTTTGTAAAAATATAAACTGCAAAATATGCATTTGAAGAAAATGGTGTGTCACACTCCATTAAAAGAGCTGCTGCTAAGGTAGCTGATAACGAAGAGCCACAGGAGATGCACATTTAAAACACCCAAATCAACGAATCTGCCTTACAACACCAGTACATGCACAGATGAGGCTTTACAACAATCTCCTTCTGAATCCATATCTAAACAAATAACTAAATACATTTACCATTACTGTCTAATTGGAAATGCAAACATGCCATGACAAAATAGCCGCAGCATTTTAACACTTTGTATATCCTCAGACTACAATGCTTATTTAAACTGTATTGGCTATTGTTATGGTATATAGTGATGCAATAGTTAAAATGACAGAAAGATATCATATCAGACAGAGCAGACACAAGAGATAAGAAAAACATGTGGAGCATTGTAACTGCGGTGGTCTACATGTGTGTGTGTATGTGACTGTCTCCACTGTCACAGTGCTTATTACAACATGCAAGCTTCAGTTAAGCTTAAGTTATCTTGTGCTACTGAGCTGCTGAATGGATAGCAGCAATTTTAGCTTTTTATTTTCTCTCAGCATCAAGTATTTTATTCAGAATATTTTGCCTTAAAATTTTGAAATTGGGGGCAGGTGTTTTAGGAAGAAGACCTGTGGGTGTAGCCTTTGGAGCACAGGATCTCGCCGCTGTTCACTAAACACTTTTTATCGGGTTGTCCCCAGATGTGTATTCTTGTTTAAAAATCACATCTGGTCCCACAAAACTACCAATACTGTGACTTTGTCTAACTACGAATGTCATATTATCTGTTATAACCAATGATTGACTCACCAGAGGTTTATTTTCTTAAATGCTATTAACGGGAACTTTTATTTTTCTTGCTTTAATTGTCATCTGGCCCTATATTTATTATGAAGTTAACTGGATTTTATACTGCCATGATGCTGTGTGTGAGTCACTGAGAGTCTATGTATTTTACTGTGTGCTTAACATAATATTTCTCTTTATGTATATAAATGTTGAATGGTTTAAAAAATTGTCATTAGCACATTGTAAATATGTTAAGGCAATCTATTCTGAATGGAGTGTTGTCTCCAAAATAAATTGAATGTCCATTATTTACAAATTAAGCAAATGGAAGAATAAGTGCCTTACTCAGGGTGACACAGTGGCTTGAAATAAACCAGCAGCCTTGGAGTTTAATATCCATTCTTCTTTGCCACTGTAGTTTGAAAGTCGAGGGCGCTGTTCTGTGATATATGCTAACATACAAGGTGCATGAATAAACAAGTTTCTCCCAGTATCAATTCTGTTTTTGCTTGGGAATATTGTTTGACCATGAGCTACAGTTTTTGTTTTTTTTAAACTCAATCATTACTTTCCAACCTAAACCTCAGCGGGAGATTGTTTGGTATGATGTATTGTTATGTAATTAGGCTTAGTGGGTTTTTGCTGTTACTGGAATTCTGTCATGATCATTTGTTAAGACAATTTGTAATTCTGCAAAAAAAACAAAAAGACTTATGAAATCATTCTGCCACAGTTCCTCAAACCAACAACATGAAGTCCTAAAATAACTTTGTATGGCTCAAAGATTTAAAAAAAATAGACCTGGAACAATACCCAGGTTTGATTCCCGCGTCCTTCCTGCGTGGATTTTGCATATTCTGCCCGTGTCTGCGTGGGTTGCCTCCGGGTACTCCGGTTTCCTCCCACAATCCAAAAACATGCAGGTTAGGTGCTTTGGCGATTCTAAATTGTTCCCAGTGTGTGCGTGTGTGTGTGTACCCTGCGGTGGGCTGGCGCCCTGCCTGGGGTTTGTTTCCTGCCTTGTGCTCTGTGTTGGCTGGGATTGGCTCCAGCAGACCCCCGTGACCCTGTAGTTAGGATATAGCGGGTTAGATAATGGATGGATAGACAATTGTGGTTTCAAATTAGATACTTCAAGTAATGGATCCCTCACTAAGTGATTGCTAATGCTTATACAGTTTACAGGGTTTTCACGAAAGAACAGAACCATTGCAGAAATGTAACTTAGTATACTAAGAAAAGAGCCAATATTAAAATTTTCATGCCAGCCAGTATTGGACAAATTCCCAGATGTCCAAATCTTACACCTCTAGATTTTTACATGCTTGGGTGCAATTTACGAAAAATAATACTTGTTGCTAACAAAAAAACAGTGACATAAATCATCTATGTGTGAGAATCACTGTAGGTTTAGCTGCCATCATAACATATAGGACTGACAGGAAACAAAAAGAATTTTAAATATATATCAAATGCTTCTCACCTTAAGACTTACTGAAAAAAATAAGTTCTTTCTTCTTTATTTTCACACAAACATACTCTGTGCTGAACTATTATATTGTGAAATTATTCAATTTCCAATACAATGTGGTAAGTGGTACTGGAGCAGTGTGTCCAAGTGCTGCTGGATTAGTCAGGTTTGAGAGCTTTATGTGTTATGCAATCTACAAGAGAAAGAGAGCACTTGGCAGTATCTCTGTATCCTGCAGGGGACGTTCGCTCCCTGGGAATGAGTTCTTTTGTAATTGCGGTGTGTTACATAACCCAAATCTATATAGATATAATATAAAAAGATGATACCCCTCCCTTAGTGATATGGCGGCAAGAAATCACATAGGAGAAATAACCGCTTTCTTTAATGACAGCTTACACTGCATAACAGATGAAGAAAGCCAATGGCAAGAACCCAGTTCAGGAATGGGGGTCCGATGTGTAGAGTTTTTGCCTTGCAGTGGAAGGAGTTTCAGGATCGGATGACATTATCTTCCATCCGTCCGTCGGCTTCTAAGGTGTACCAGGCAATGTTCCAAGTCTTTATACTCTTTCTTCATGTGCAGGCCCCCACTTAGGTGAATCATGTCATTCCAAACAAGGCAAAAGAGAATACAGTTTCATGCTGACTTTGACATACAAAAATAGTATATAATGGTCCTCAGTCTGACTGACCATCTCGTAGTTGTCCCTAACTGTCTTGTGTTATAATGCTTGCCGAGCAGTTCTTATATGGTGAACCCCTGTGCTAAATGTGGCTCTGTGTCAACTGTGCATGTGAGTAGAAAAAGGCAGATTTATAAAATATATTTGCATGTAACACAGTGAAATATTAAACTTATACACTTATTACAATCTCCTGGGGTGGAAATAACATTTGTTTAATCTAATTAATCTCCTAAATGACTTTGCATAAAGTCCATCAAAGCAAATTATCAAAATATGCAAAAAATTAATTGCAGAGTAATTGTGAGCAGCAGCTTTACACAAGGATGAAAAAATTGGTCGGCTTTGCTCTGTACGCTTCAGGTACATGGTGTCATATGAAGCCAAACATCAACAGAGCCTCTAGACAGACTGCCCATACAGTCATATGAACCCCTCTCAGCCTGCATAATAATTTACTCTACTTTCAACAAAAAAGATAACAGTGGTATGTCTTTCATTTCCTAGGAACATCTGAGTACTGGGGTGTTTTCCGAACAAAGATTTTTAGTGAAGCAGTATTTAGTTGTATGAAATAAAATCAAATATGAAAAATTGGCTGTACAAAAATGTGGGTACCTTTACAATTTTGCTGATTTCAATGCATGTAACTGCTCAATACTGATTACTTGCAACACCAAATTGGTTGGATTAGCTTGTTAAAGCCTTGAACCTCATAGACAGGTGTGTCCAATCATGAGAAAAGGTATTTAAGGTGGTCAATTGCAAGTTGTGCTTCCCTTTGACTCTCCTCTGAAGAGTGACAGCATGGGATCCTCAAAGCAACTCTCAAAAGATCTGAAAACAAAGATTGTTCAGTATCATGGTTTAAGGGAAGGCTATCTCAGAGGTTTAAACTGTCAGTTTCAACTGTAAGGAATGTAATCAGGAAATGGAAGGCCACAGGCACAGTTGCAGTTAAACCCTGGTCTGGCAGGCCAGAAAAAATACATGAGCGGCATATGAGCAGGATTGTGAGAATGGTTACAGACATCCCACAGATCACCTCCAAAGACCTGCAAGAACATCTTGTTGCAGATGGTGTATCTGTACATCGTTCTACAATTCAGCGCAATTTGCACAAAAAACATCTGTATGGCAGGGTGATGAGAAAGAAGCCCCTTCTGCACAGACGCCATAAACAGAGTCGCTTGTTGTATGCAAATGCTCATTTAGACAAGCCCCATTCATTTTGGAACAAAGTGCTTTGGACTGGTGAGACAAAAATTGAGTTATTTGGTCATAACAAAAAACACTTTGCATGGCAGAAGAAGAACACCACATTCCAAGAAAAACACCTTCTACCTACTGTCAAATCTGGTGGAGGTTCCATCATACTGTTGGGCTGTGTTGCTAGTTCAGGGACTGGGGCCCTTGTTAAAGTTGAGGGTCGGATGAATTCAACCCAGTATCAACAAATTTTTCAGGATAATGTTCAAGCATCAGTCACAAAGTTGAAGTTATGCAGGGGTTGGATATTCCAACAAGACAATGACCCAAAACACAGTTTGAAATCTACAAAGAAATTCATGCAGAGGGAGAAGTACAATGTTCTGGAATGGCTCTCACAGTTCCCTGACTTGAATGTCATCGAACATCTATGGTATGATTTGAAGCAGGCTGTCCATGCTCGGCAGCCATCAAATTTAACTGAACTGGAGAGATTTTGTATGGAAGAATCGTCAAAAATACCTCCATCCAGAATCCAGACACTCATCATAGGCTATAGGAGGCATCTAGAGGCTGTTATATTTAGAAAAGGAGGCTCAACTAAGTATTGATGTAATATCTCTGTTGGGGTGCCCAAATTTATGCTCCTGTCTAATTTTGATATGATGCATGTTGCATATTTTCTGTTAATCTGATAAATTTAATGTCACTGCTGAAATACTACTGTTTCCATAAGGCATGTCATATAGTAAAAGAAAGTTGCTACTTTGAAAGCTCAGTCAATGATAAACAAAAATTCAAAGAATTTAGAGGGGTTCCCAAACTTTTTCATATGACTGTATGACTGGAGGGATAATTAAGTATATTTGATAATTCAGAGATATTTAAAATCAATCACTAAACACAGCAGTAGATTGTGTATTCATGGAGGAAATTCCAAGACAACAGAAATTCTGAAAAAAGCTTCATTGGTTTAAGATACAAAGATACAAAAAAGAACCCACCTCTGGATTAGCTGCCAGTGCACCAAAAGTCACAATGATGAACTCAGCCACACAGGCTGATTTAAAATCACCAGTCTACCGTTTCCTTGTGATATGGGAGCAAACCAGATTACCCTCTGAAGCACATTCAAACAGAGACTCTGAAAAATTGTGCAAATTCATTAAAGAAAACAACAGACTAAGACTTGTCATAAGGCACCATTGCTAACTCCTTTCCACTGTGCTTTCTTACTTGAGTTTATAATTAATATCATTTTGTATTCTATTTTAAATGTTCTCAGAGCTTGTCAAAGGGAAAGGTGCTATATAAAAATAAGCAAAAATAAAATGAAAACTGGCAAGGCAAAACTGGATAGTTTTCTCATCAAGAACAAACATTCAAATTATCTGACAATGCATCAGTTCCTATTTATGTCTTGTTGCAAAAGTAAGGAAACCTCCACAATAGCTCATACATTTGCATCTGTTGCTGATTATAAATATTAGATTTACTCAGATCTTAAAACAATTATGTCTTATAAAAAGCATCATCATTTTGCTTTATGTTAAACTAATCTCATAAAAAATCATACTATCACTGCATTTAAATTCAAAGAAACAATTTCCTACTTCTAGTTGCGTTTTTTGATTATACTTGCATTGTTTTGATATACGTGAAGAGTGTTTTTGGTTTTATTAAGGGTTATGGTGCATTTTGCCTTCATTGAAAAATAGCAATTAGTTTCAGAGACAGATGAACAAAATAGAAGTCCCAGAAGTAAATTTTCTTATGTGTGTTTATGATTGTATATTTAGCACCATCTAACTAACCAATGAGTAGGACCTTTAATAATAATACCTTGTAAAAATGCATAAATAAAATAAGTAATATAATTTTCATTTCCAACTTCTGTTTCAATGTAGTGTCACGTGCGTGTGCATCGGAGGCAGCTTAAGGACTTTGGTAACAGTAATTACCCACCAAACTAGGGGTTGGTGGTGTGTTCTAATGCCCTCTCTTCTCTTCCCTCTGCAGAATGGAAGATTTAAAGCCACTCCATCGCTGACGTCATTTCAGTTGACTGTCCATCTCGATATGCCCCTTACATGACCATATAAGCAAGGAAGTGGGCATCTTGTTTCCAGTTCTATCTTGAACTCATGTCTGAGAAGATGTCTGCACACTTATTGTGTGCTTTTTTGTTTTACTAAACATTCAATTACAGTATATGGGGTCACCAAGGTGTTGCTCTATCTCTTTATCGTTGTCTCCTTTTTAAAATAGATTAAGAATAATACATATTTAGTTACATTGAGAACTGTACTTTTTCCATTGTTGTAACATAAATTTGATAACACAATTTTAGTAGGTGCATATTATATTATATTATATTATATTATATTATATTATATTATATTATATTACTAGGGGGCTCCTCCTCCTGCTCGTTTCGCTCGCCCACCCCCACGTTTGGTTTACCGAATATACAATTTAAAGAGATTGTTATCTTCATGGGAATTGTTAAATATGCATTATTTTCACTTTTACTTTAAAAACATTTGTAAAAACAATACTTGTCCTTTATTTCCGGCACCGGGCATGGTTAAATCTCTTTCTCACAGGACGTATAACGCTGCTTGCATTGTGAATCAAGGGGCAGCTGCTGTTACGCTCCTCGTCAATCATTTTAAAGCCTGTACAGCCGCTGTCCTTTTCACCACTTCGTGTCTCTGCTGCTTATGTTGTGATCGCTTCTCTGTGATCATAAATATACACCTGACCGAATTGTGTTTTCTTTGCAATTAAACTTGTTGTTGCTTTAACTGTTGCGGGACCACAGATTCTCATAGTGTATAATCCATTATTGTTTAAATCTACGTTTTGTGCATTGAATGATGTGACGGTGAAAAGACTTTCTGACCTCGCTTTGTCCTGCTATATTTTCAGTTACACCTGGTCCTGATGATTAATTTCCTGTTGTTTGCGCTAATGCGATCTTTACTATGTTTTTTTTTATACTGTAGCAGCTGACGTAATAAAGTGTCACAAAAAAAGTTTTACTTGAACAACTGCCGACTTTGTAACCCAAAACACCACTTTCTAGCACCTTCTCTAACCCTTCCTCCCCCAGGTCTATCCCCCCCTTAGCGCATCAATCAATACCCCACTATCAGTCTTCCGGGCTATATTCCGCCCTCCCTCAATCGGACCAAACAGTCACTTAAAACAAAAAAGGCTTCAACCTGGCTGGGACGCTACAATACTTTTAAATTTTACTGCTTTCATTTCTTTACCTTTCTCTGCACGTGTATCGCGCCATCGTTTGTTTGAGTCTTTCGAATTCCACTGCTTTCATAATCTCTTATCTGCCTTTTTTTCTCTCCAACGCTTTTGGGTCTCTTTTCTCCATACTGCTCTTTCTTCTTTGCTTAATCATTGACGTTTCATCTAGAACATATTGTCCTTATACACTTTATATGTGCTGAAAGCACAGGATCTGTGTGTGCTACGTGCCTTTACACGACTGAGTGTTTTGCTGGCTGTGCTATCTTATTTGATATTGTTTGCGTCTCGCAGGTCTTTTAAGTGTCTTCTGAGAACTTCTGAGAAGATCATGTCTCGTCGCCCTGCTTTTCCTTTCCAGGATTTTTTTTATAATAGAGAGATATATTATATTATATTATATTATATTATATTATATTATATTATATTATATTATAATACAGTGCCGACAAAAAGTATTCACCCCTTTGGAAGTTTTCACATTTTATTGTACTGCCACATTGAACCACAGTGGATTTAATTTGGCTTTTTTTAACTCTGACAAAAAGAAAAAGACTTTATTGTCAAAGTGAAAACAGATCTCTGCAAAGTGGTAATTAATTTAGACCACTTTTAGGGATTTGTTTTTGCTTTAACATATAACAAACAATATACTGTATATTATAATATATATTATTTTGTAGAAATAAATTTTTTATATTATAAAGTGCATACATTTTTTATGAACTTGTTTCATTTCAGGGTCACAGGGAGCTAGAACAGCATAGAAGACCAGCAAGGAAAATATGGTACCTGCAGAAAATCCAAGCAGACAGCATGTAAACTCCATGAGAGAGGTAAAGGGATTCCAAATTGGTCTACTGGACCTACTGTTAAGCACTGTTTCTCCATGTCGCCCATATTAGATTATATTAGATTAGACAGCTTTTAACTTCATTGCTCATTGAGCAATCTAATTGAATTTTTGATGAATGGGTTTTTTAACCTAATACAGTTGTAATTTACCACTTTATACCTGAGCCTTGGGGCAAGCAGCTGGTATTGTTTAGAGAAGATCTGTGGGGGGTCTGAGGTAATCTTATAAACTAAAATAAAACATTTTTCTTTGCAACTGGAGATTTTGAGGATCTTCTAAAAATGGGTGGTCAAAGATCACAAAACTGAGTAGTTTTTGTCTTCAGCTACATTAACAGAACATAGCATTATACCAAATAATTATTTCTGCTGCATAATGCCTTATACAAGTGAAGAATCAAAGTAGGACTTGGTCGCCCACTCTGAATGATCACAGTCTTCTCAGTCTAGATATTGATGCTTACTGGACTTTATGTTGCACAAATTTTGAATGTGTATTCTTAAGAGAATGTACTCACCACATTCACATTCTGGCATTTATAGGTTTAATTTTGTTGTGTGTCCTTGGGCACTGAAAAGCACTTCCTTGGCTTCCTTGAGGTCTGCAATTGTTTTTCTGCTACAGTACATGTTGATATTATCCTTATTAAATTTCTGAAAATCGGAGAACATGCTAGTCAGCATCTCTTGAAAAGCAGTTGCTTGTTTAAGTGTGCAATAGAAGCAGAAAACTCAAAAAGGGACACTCTAAATATAAACCATAATGTATGGCATTTAAGTGATTACTAATTGATTTCATATGTGTTACAATGAGATCAATGAAACATATGAATGAAAATATATTTTAAAATCTGGCCTGGAAAATAATAAACTTCATGAAAATGAAGAAATAATGGGCATTTTCAAGCACAAGCCATAAAACATGACTAAATATCAGCGTATCTCAACATGATCACTTTGTTAGGCATTGCTTATAATTAATTAAAATGTACACTTGTCCCTAGAACCACCTGAATAGGTTGCTGCAAATTAGCCAGTGGTGGAATTCACTGCATCTTATTCCACAGATGTTCGATTGATTTGAAACTTGGTGGCTAGTTAAGCCTCTGCTGAATTTATTGTCACCCGACTTACCGGGAAAACTTGGGGGTTGGTGGCAGGATTGGCACTTCAGCCACCATAAAAAAACTCACACTGTTCCAGGGTGGTGCTGAGGTGTCACCCGCTCCACTCGGGTGTCAGCCTGGGTGGTTCGTCGTGTGGTTGGTGCAGCAATTTGCTGTAATCAGTGCATGCTCCCAGCTTCAACTTCAACCACTGTAACCTTTAAAAAACTATCTTTCTGAAAATCCTACATGCAGACGGGTTCAATTCTGAAATGAAGGGGTGCATCTGATTGACAATAATGTTTAGATATCCTTTGGCTCTGAAACATTGGTCTACTAGTGCAAATCCACGGCATTATACTTTCACCACAGGCCTTAATTTGTTGACATTTATCAAGGTAGATTCACGGATACATATACTGTTTTTGACTTACCTTGGACATGTAGTCAGTGTGAATCTACAAAAATCATTACACCAGATCAATTTGATCCATTCCAGCAGTTGGCGTTTGTAATGTGGGGTTCTGGGGCATCACCTCACCCTCTAAATATTTAAAAAAACTCTGAATTAATTAGGTAATGCTAAATAATGAAGAAATAAATTTATTTGCACAATGTGCCTGGTTTTCATTAAAAAGTGTTGAATACCTATATTTCATGAGTGAAGGATGCCGTCCAAATGAGTGTCTATGTAAGTCCTTGATCTTTTGGCAGGCAGGTTACCTGAGGCTGTCCTTTAATTGGTTGCTTTCAGATTTATTGGCAGCAAATTAGTATTTTTTTTAGCTTTTTTTAATCTAATGTGATTGGACAATTGTCAACAAACTATTTCAAGTTCACGTCCATGGTTATAGTTAACACCTGTCGTTAACGTAACTACCGATGAGCGAGCACGACTTTAGGGAGATGGCAACAACAAGTGGAACTTCAGAAATCAAAGAAAATTTTGTTATTTCTTTAATGACTCACCCCTTCACAAATCATTCACTTGAAGAAAAAAGAAGGTAAAGGATCTTGGACACATCCAACCTGACTTAAGAATTTAACAGCAGGCAGTTGATCAAGGACAAGTTTTTTTTCCAGCTCTTGTTATGACAGATAGAGTTGGCTAACTAGTTGTGGTGGAAGTAAAGTCTTTTTCTACCTTTTTTTGTTTCAATGTGTCAGTACTAAAGCAATGTGGACAATGATGGGGGTATGAGACTGAAAACATCTTTCTGAAATATGCAAGCGGCATTAAAATAACCACTGTCATCTAGATCAGTGTTGTTCAACCAGTGTGCTGCAGCACAGTGTGCAGCGTGAGAGCTACCCAGGTGTGCCAAGGAAATAATAGTGTAGTGTCCCTGGGTCTGAACCTGAGAGGGACAGGCCCCGCAGGTGGCTGAGATCTGTCCATGGAGGAAAAACTACCTGATTGCTTTGTTGAAGACACTGCTAGAGTCCAACAGGCTGGGTGTGTGGAGAACGGCCAGATTCTCAGGACCAGTGGATAGTGGGCATACAAGTTGCCTCTGAGGCCAAGAGGAGCAGACAAAGGTACAAGGCAGCTGGTAGATGCCAGAAAAGTGCTCACTAAGTGCAGTGTTAGGGAATGCTGCTCTTGGAGCTCCTTTTTTATTGGCTTCTCTGGTAGTCCCACCCCTTTGGACAGTTGAGTACATATTTGAGATTTAATGTGTTTGTAGTTAGTAAAAACGTGGTGTGCCTTGGGTTGTTTTTGGTTACAAAAACTGTGCCACCAAAGAAAAAAGGTTGGGAAAAAAATGATCTAGACAATAGCATGAAGCTAAGTTGTTTTGGCAGGCCTCTGCTTTTAGGGTACTACTCAGTTTAAATAAAAAGTAATTGAGAAATGTTCATGCCTGAAGGAAAGGAGGGCAAAATATATGCTCATGGAAATATAGGCATCCTGATCGTAAAGGCAAAATAAGATTTAAGTTGGACTTGTCTTGCGGGTGTAGTACAAGGCAAGTTGAAGGGCAAGTTATAATTTAAGATGTCGGGGTCTGTGGATCTTACATTGTGAATTTGTGCCCAGGTGAGGCAAGCCTAGCAAACTTGCATTGGACTGAAGTGGCAGCAGGTGTAGAATAAAATTAGGGTGGGATCTGTGAAAGTGGGAAATGATAAACATGGATGAAAGACTTTAGAAAAATCAGATGACTAGGATAGTATGATGTGTATTTATGAAATACAGTGAAAAACACCAAGGACTGGGGATTAGCAGAGGCTGGATAAGTTTTGGATTGGATTTATGCTATAGATGTGTTATAGGACAGACAAAAGTGCACGTTATTGGAAGGTTATGAAGGTGGGAGTATGGATATTATGGTGTGGGTTTTGGCAGAATGGGGAACTGGGCAATATGGCAGAGGACTAGGCAATTTAGCAGCAGGTAGTGTACAAAAGCTTGGTGGCAGGTACAGCTGTTCCTTTCCACATCAGTAGGGCAAGTTACGGAAAGAATACAGGATTGTGGATGTCATGGCCTGAAGTTTTGGAGCACAGTAGCAATGGGAAAACTGGCATCAGATTGGGCAGTGTGGTGAAAAAGGTATAATACATTTTAGCCTGGATTTGTCCTATAGGTCTGATACTGGACAGGCCAAAATGTTAATTGACACTATGATGAGGACCACAAGAGCATGTGGAATGACCAGATAGATAGATATGAAAGGCACTATACTGTATAATAGATATACAGTATGCTTGTTTTTGACCCCAAAAACTGTACCCCATCCATTTTTTTTCATCAGCTGCCATTACCTTCCTTTCCAGTGTTTTTTACTCTTGAACTATGCAATCACACCTTCTTGTTCAGAAATTTTTGCATACTTTAAAATTTTGTTTTGCTTTAGATACATTCTGTTAGATTATTAGGTTGTAATATTTTGAAAGCTGTATTGCCTGACTTTATTTTCATATATTTGTTCAATTTTATATACGCACCCTGGGAAGATATCCTCTTTAATAAAACCCCTGTGTGCGTCCAGGTGTCCATGTGTGTGTGTCTTCTGGTGAAGTGTGCATGCGTGGGGCCACACGGCACGTGTTCAATTTCTTCCTGTGCATTCCCTGTGCGTGCAGAGAGAGAGAGACACACACACACACACACATGCACGCGAGAGACAGACACACACACAGGTGCACGAGAGACAGACACACACACAGGCGCGCGCAAGACAGACAGACAAACACACACAGGTGCGTGCGAGACACACACAGGCGCGCGTGAGACAGACAGACACAGAGGCACGCGCTTAAGAGAGACACACGCAGGCGCGCGGGAGGCAGACACACACTCACACAGGCGCGTGTGAGACAGACAGACAGACACACACACACAGGCGAGAGAGACACACACACAGACACGCACACACACACAGGCGAGAGAGACACACACACAGGCGAGAGAGACACACACACAGACACAGAGGCACACACTTAAGAGAGACAGACACACACACACGCAGGCCCGCGAGAGAGACACACACACACACAGGCGTGCGCGTGTATTGTTGCAATGTTACTTTTCTTGCTGGTTTATTAAATTACGGATTTTTCAAATGTTAATTTTTTTCTCAGTGCTTTAAACTCATTAAAAAAAGTGTTTTTAGCGAGTGGGTCGTTAGGATATAGCGCAAACTCTTGCAGTGTTAGTTTTCTCTGTTGTTCAAGGTTTTCTTAGTGTTGTTCAATGTTTTTACATTTAGTTTACTATTACGCTGTGCATTCAATGATATTATTAACTATATTTGTGCTTAAAAACTTAAAAAATATATATTTACATACAGTTCATACGGTCTGGAACGGATTAATTGTATTTACATACAATCCTATGGGGGAAATTACTTCGGTTCACAACCAAATTGTGTTACAACCAGAGTTTTGGAACGAATTATGGTCGTGAAGCGGGGTTCCACTGTATTACTGTCAGACAAAATTACAGGCATTTTACGGAAATACAAACCAGTATTACTGAAAGAGAAAATTAAAGGCACAAAATACAGTGACGCATATTACAGCCACATACAAGGTCCCTTGCCATTTAATATAGACTGTTCCTACTAATGTTTATGCACTACTGTTCTAGCACCCGTTATTGTAACGGGCTTAATGTCTAGTGTATATATATATATTACCATTATTCTATGACAACAGTTTGTTTGGTATAGGCACCACAATTTTAGAGAGATTACCATGGTTATTTATCCCAGAGCTATCAAAATATGTACAATATGTGACATCATCAGATCGAACATAGAAAGGTCGACATGCATTCCTGGAGTATCCAAGATTTGGATAAAAATGGTGTTGGTGTATGATTCTTGTGGTAAAAACTTTTCCTGGTTAACAAACTTGTTTCTGGTATTAAGGTCTTGATGGGTCTATGTCTGCTTTTCGTTTGTGTATATCTAACAGAACAACAGCATCAACACTAGCCCTATTCATAGTATGCCTGCAAACAGCTGGCACAATGTTCAGCTCTTCAAGACCTAAATCAGATAAGATGCATACAGTACATCCAGATTAAAGTTATAACTTTTCAAAATTTGCAAGTCAGTGAGACACTGTTCCAAAGTACTGGTTAGAGTTTTTCAAAAGATAAGGTTAGCGGTGGGTCAGAGCTATGCTCCTAAAAGGTTCAGGTAGGCCTGAACTGTTCACTGTTCAATAGCATGATATCCAGACTGTGCATGAAGAGAGAGAGAGATGGATCAGCTTTTCTTGCCAGTTTGCAAGCTTGGCAAGTAGCCAGTGGTGTAGCCTCACACCTTTTCTGCTCCAAAGTGACATTTGGCCCCAGAGGCTGAATACTGCTATAATAAGAGTGATAATCTTGAACCTGTTGAGCTACTCACAGAAGTCCAACATTAATGATGAAGCATCAGTGCAAACATTTTGAAGAGATACTGGGAAAAAACAACAAGATTATTTAAAGTTTTAAAAAATTTTTATGTGAATTTCCCCTTGGGATTAATAAAGTATCTATCTATCTATCTATCTATCTATCTATCTATCTATCTATCTATCTATCTATCTATCTATCTATCTATCTATCTATCTATCTATCTATCTATCTATCTAAAGTAAAAAAAAAAAAAAAATTACCTGAGCTATATCATCTGTAAAACAGATAAGCGTAATTCTCCTTTGTAAAGCACTAAGCGATTATAAGGTTTTCATATTTAAATTACATGGTGTCAGGTTCTGCAACAGCTCCAGGTGCATTTTGTGCTGTCTTTTTCACAGCTTCACCTTTAATTTCTTTGCTTTCTTATCATTTTATTGTGCTGGGGATATCCCATTGTCCCATTAAAAGAATGATTCAGTGTCATTATGTAAGATGATAGGAAAGCCCACGCATATTGTGCTGTGTGGCTATGCCCATTGTTTGATTTGCGGTCATTATCTTAGATTGTAGGAACAATGAGAAGCAATATGAAAAAGATAATATCCAAAGTAGTGATAAATTCACTTAATCAGCTGCAAAAATTAATAAGACTCTGTAATTTTCGTTGTCATATCCAGATGTATGATAGAGCAAGAGAAAGTGAAGCAATGTTATGCTTTTCGGTTTTATGTGTATAGACATAAAGAAAGGAACAGTGGTAAGCCTGGACAAAACTGAAGGCAGCCGTAAAAAAATTCTAGGCTCATTATTAAAACATATTGTTGTGCTCTGTTCTACTGTTAACAATGCAAGCCTTGGTTTAGTATTTTAAAATGATGGAGAATTAATAACAACATGGCAGTATATATGTTTCTTTTTTCTAAATTGTTTCATACATTTAGTTATGTTGGAAAGTTTTGGATCCTCTAATTGTATGACATCAGTTCAATGTTCTTTTAAAAGTATTTTTTAAAAAGTGTTTTGTCAAGCTGACACATGTATAAGTCTTCCATACAATACAATACAATACAATTTATTTTTGTATAGCCCAAAATCACACAAGAAGTGCCGCAATAGGTTTTAACAGACCCTGCCTCTTGACAGCCCCCCAGCCTTGACTTTCTAAGAAAACAAGGAAAAACTCTCCCCCCAAAAAAAAAACCTTGCAGAGAAAAAATAGAAGAAGCCTTGGGAAAGGCAGTTCAAAGAGAGACCCCTTTCCTGGTAGGTTGGGTGTCAAAAAGAAGGGGGTCAATACAATACAATACACAGAACAGAACAAATCCTCAATACAGTATAAAAATAAAATTTTTTCAGTAGATGATATCACATAATATGATTTGGATACAGTAGTTTAGAGTCCTGGAGACCTCATTCCATACGAGCATGTTCCTCAGCATCATTCACTTCTAATCATTTGTGTTTAGGTTGAAGGTTTAAACTTAAAGGTTCTCTTTGGGAACTGTTAGGGAAAAAATATTGATCTCTGATACTTCTTCATGATTTCTGGTTGACTTGCTGCAGTAGAATACAAAGGTTCCCACGACTCCAGCAAGTATAGTACAGTATTTTAGTAACATATTTAAAAAAATATGCCTCAGGAGCATACATGTAAGAAGTTGTTTTTCATTGTAATTATGGATATACTGACAATTCTTCAGACAAAGCATTTATAGATATGAACATACAAAAGCATCTTTATTATTTAGCTGATAGCATGCATATTATAGGCAAGTACATTTACTTAAAAGGTAAGGTAAGATGATCTAAACATGAATAAAGGAATGTATTCATGGAGATGAAACTCAAAGTCAGATTTTGCTAACAGGAGAAGTGTCTGCGTACTTTATCCATATAGACTAGTCAGCATGACACTCCTTTGTTATTTTGGTAATCTTACGGCATCCTTTCAAAGATAGGGTTAACAGAGCTGCATCCCTTAGAACAATATTTTTGTTCTTTGACAGTTAGAAAAACCTAGCGAGTCTAACAGTCCAATATACTATAAAGTTATTAAAAGATTATCTCCAACAGTACACCGGGTCTCATCCCTAAAGACGTGCTTATTTGGTGATTCTGATTTGGGCCTGGGTGAGTGTGGTGTTGGTGGGTGCATGAGCATGTGTTCAGTGTGTGTGTGACTGTCACAGTGTTCAGAGCTGAATCCTGCCCTGCACCTTCAGTCTCTCACTGTAATTACTGCACTAACTGGCAGCAGTTTGAATCCAGAATGAAATTGGGCGAAGGGAAAGAGAAGGTCAAAATCAGGAATCAAGAAAAACAAGCTCAGGGAGCAAAACCAAAAACTGTAGTTGGGGGTTTTGCACAAAAATCTTAAACAGTTCTAAGTCTATGTATGCAAATTGACACAAATATGCAAGCTGAAGGTCAGAAAAAAGGTTCTAAGAAGTAATCAAATATAACAATAAGAAATTAACACTAGGTGTTTTGAGGTTTATCCACAAACGTAGTTCATCCAGACGGTGCATGACACTGACCTTTTGAATCACCACGCTACTGATGTCATGTGTCACATGTTCCCGGTCATCCTGCCTAGATACAGCGGTGCCTACAAGAAACAAAAATGGCATCATGATTTACTTTTAATTATGTTTAAAACACATTAAATTAAAAAATAAATGTAATCATTAGATTCCTTGATGTCAAAAAACCCAAATCGACATCTTAATTAACTTTTCAGTCCAAGGATAAGTTAAAAAAATGATATTACAAACTCCAGGACAGGACGCTCACAGCCCTGAAATGGATTAGACAAATCTGAGAATATTTTATGTTAAATGCCATTAAAATTAGCAAAACAATATTAACAACCAAGCTCAAATGGATACATTGTATATGTTATGCAGTTTATTACACAATTTTTGTTAAGCATCTGGGCAGAGTTTTAATTAAATTAAAGTGCTCTGCTTTATCATAGAACCAATAATGAGAAACAGCCAGATGTATATTTCACGATAAAGAAGATTAAAAGTGAGACAGGAAGAACTGCTTGGAGCTAATAAAACAATCTTACCTCACCCTCCATGTATCTCCCAGAGTATGGTTGTAAACCTCACGTTCAGGAAAGGGTGGGAGAGTCACCAATGTGTGTTTTACTTATGGCTCCCTTTGTGAGGTACAATGACTGAGTCCACCACTTCATGACTCCAATTCCAGGGTGGGGAGAATATTTAATTTACAGAGTTATTGTGTGGCTAGAAAACAACATCCCTCATGCAGCATGGGGTTAAATTTTAATTGCTTTCATTCAAATAGCTTGGTGTGCAATGTAGGTGGTTTCAGCAGTTCTGCATTTGGCACCCCCACACACAAAAATATCAAAACATCACAACATGCTGCTATGAGCAGTTTGGCAGGAATCCATAAGCACACACCTTTTCTCCTCCTTTTGTTGTGGCACCTTTCGACTCTTTGTAAATCCCGCACCAAATATTATGGTCACGTCACTTCTGAGTAATACTGACAACAATGAGCTCTTTTTAATTTTAGAATGTTCGTGATATCCACTGTCAAGGCACTTAAATTAAATGTTTGCACACATTGCCTACATTAATAAAGTTATCAGCATGTTACCATGCATCACTGGCAGATTCTCATTTAGATATTGGACAGTTTCAACACTCAGGTCCCATCCTACAAATACTTGTTTCCTCTGTTAAGTTAATTCGCATTCTTAATTTGAATCACTTTATTGTAACATTTGGAGCAGTTGTCATATTCGTTGGTCTATAATTTGCTTTTCTTCATTCATTTATTTTCATACTGTTTTATTATGGGAGAGTCCATTGGAGTCTGTCGCAGCAGTAATGGGTTCAAGGCAGTAACAGATCCTACATAGGGCTTCAGACCACAACAGGGCACACAGTGCCAATTTAAAGTTACGGTGTGAGCACAAAAGCATGGCTGATCCCATATAAGAACAAGGAGTCAGAAATGATAAATTAAAATTTATTTTATTGCAAAGTGAAGGCAATGATGGAGGAAGAATAAAAAAACAGTAAAAAGGATAAAATAAAACTGATGTGTTCTCATGGCTTACACATACAAGTGACTACCACATGATGCAACTTAGAATCCTTTTTTTTTCAGACGTGGGCTCTTAGGGAGATCTTCAGGACTCCTGGAAGGTTATCAGTAAAACTTGTAGCTTATGTAAAACACAGCTTTTTGTACACGTTTTGACTTTTCATCCACATGCAAACTGCATTTTAGATCCCTGAAAATGGAGGTTTTGAAAAACTCCTGCTAGGGTGAATATGTTTAGAAAATCCGTCTTCCATGTTTACGTATAGGCAGGGAAAACAGAGGTTTTGGCTTGTAATGTCAGAGTGTGTGCCAGTATCTTCTTTTCTTGATGTCAGACTGTGTACCATTATCAATTTCATGCAATGGCAGGCATAGCTAAAGCAGTGCTGGTATTAGCCTTGTTAAAGCAACTTTTTATATGTTTACATTTAAATGTTGTAAGAGATCAGCCTCGGCACAGACAGACCGGGGGGGTATTTTCCATAAGTCGCTTAAATCATCCGAGATCAGATGCCTCATCTTGGATGAGTTAATGCCTGTGAAACTCAACCGGAATAAGTCGTTTTTTCAAACGCAGCCATGTAGTAGATTAGTCTAGTTGAATCTAATCATCCGTGATGAATGCGCGTGCCCGCGCTGATTGAAAAGCCCATATATATTGAGTCTTGAAAACATTATCAGCAGGATGGTCATTGCATATATTTGTCCTCAAAGTGTGCCATAGGTATGTTCCATATAGCTCTTTTTTTTTTTTGTTGGGTCCATTGTAGGGAATGTCATATCCCTAGAACTTGTGTCTGACCAACGAGATATTGACAAAGGTCAAATATTTGATGAAGACACTGTGTCTGATTATTCATCAGGAGGAGAGGTACATTTTCCAAATAATGTTTGATCAAACTCCACTCTGAGCAGATCACATTTGGAAATCCTGGGTAATGAGAGTGTTAGGCTGATTGTGAGATTCTTTATGGAACTGTGGGTGTTTTTGCCTGTGTATTACCTACCTGCAATGGCATGAAATGCCTCTTTGATTCTCTGCACACGCAGGTGTCCAGGAAACACTATGAAAACCCGAAGGAAATATTTCAGAGCCAAACAGACTTTACGAATTGCCTGGCAAACTGCACTTTTAGATAGATTTTCCGCATCGCCTACAGTATATAAAAAAAATGCCGCTTGCAAAAAACCTCAAAGCAATGCATACTGCCTGTGTGGTTGTGAGAGCCCAATTTTGCCTAGTTTGACTTCGAATATAAGGTGCTAATAAATCTTTTGAGGTAGAATATTCCCCCTCGGTTAAAGCGGTATCTTTTGAAAATAATTTCCTTGGGGAGCAATAAAAGATCTTGCCGATCGCACAAAACCCTCTTTCTATGAAATTCTCTTCTTATAATTTGCACACCGATATCAATTGGTTGCTCATTCATGAACAGTGAAGCCATGACTGAATGAATGCCATGCATTTGAACAAACCTGCTGCGAGCAGGTTTGAGGATTTGGATGTGCTGCTATGACAACACATCCAGAAAGAGTTTCGAAAAACCGACAGATCCAGCATCATGCCAAATCGTCAACAATTACATCCGGAAAAACGAGTAATCCATGTACGAAAAATACCCCCATGGACTCCAGATGTCTTCAAAACATGCACCCTTTATTTTGTCACACACACAACAACACACAATGCCCAAATCACCACGCTGTACTCCTTAGTCCTTCACTTCAGGTGGCCTCAACTCCTCCTCGTAAGCTCCGTCCTCTTCCACCCGTTTCCGGGTTCTTGAGTGGTGGCTGCAGGCTCCTCTTATAGCCCACCCGGAAGTGCTTCAGGTGGTAATTAGCCTAATTAGGCTGCACTTTCAGGTGTGGCTGCATCACAGCCCAAAAGGGCTCGTTAAGTCGTTCTGCTCCCCCTGGTGGTGGCCATGGAGCCCAAAAGGCATGAGCTCCGGTGTTCCACAATTGTGGCCCCGATACCCCCCAGGGGGACAGTTCCCCTCTCCTGGTCCATCCTTCTTCCAGGCATCTCGGTGGGGCAAGATCCCTGGTCGTCTGCCAAAATGTACATTAACTTTATCACTATTTTGAACAACAGAGGTGTCAGGATGTGCTATGAAGGTCGCTGCTACATTGAACACTGACCCAGCTGCCATCGTTGCCTGTTTTGGGCAATATCTGGTTGGACCACTAGTTGGTGGGACAACTTTGAGAACAAAGTGGTTTGTTGCTAAAGAATGGCAAGAGAATTTTCGTTTGTCAAGGACATTGCTGTTGTCTTTGAGTGAGCTGCTTAGCCCGCAAATCACAGGGTAGATAACTGTAATGAGGTCACTTGTCAGTGTTGTCAAAAAAGTTGCCTGCACATTCTACTATTTAGCAGACAAGGGGA
Source organism: Polypterus senegalus (assembly GCF_016835505.1). Classification (NCBI taxonomy): domain Eukaryota; kingdom Metazoa; phylum Chordata; class Cladistia; order Polypteriformes; family Polypteridae; genus Polypterus; species Polypterus senegalus. The sequence goes on along the minus strand of NC_053168.1, from coordinate 57,478,532 downwards.
GATTAGGCAAGATGGCAAACACCTTTATATTGTCAAGACAGATGGTTTCTAAAATAGTAAGGCAGATGTGTGAAGCAATTACAGTCCACTTGTGCTTGTGTAAATACAATTACCTGACACTGAGTCCAAAGTAGAAGAACTTGTAGAAGGTTTTCACTAAGCCCATTGAATCCCTCAGTATATCGATGCTGTGGATGGGACTCATGTAGAAATAAAGCTGCCATCCACAAATTCCATGGATAATTGAACAGAAAGAGGCGGTTTTCTTTAACCGTACAAGCCACCTGTGATTACAATTATTCATTTATTGATATTGTAGTGAAATAGCCGTGTAGTGTTCATGACACCTATATTTTCGCAAATTGCATGATGAACAAATGAAAAAGTGTGATGGACAATCCCTTTGTTATCTATGCCTGTTTAGTGCACTTGACAGCAGATTTTTGCATTCTCATGTGGATGGAGATTTTTTTAAAAACAGTACGCATATGGATATATTGGAAATAGATATAAATATTTCTTGTGGTCTTGTTTCTAACTGCAGGCATGGTTTTTATGGGTCTTCCTTTGCAGAGATGTTCTTTAAGCATTAGGCACTCTTTGCTATACCTTTTTAAATTTAAAAACCTTACCTCCATTTTGAGGCCTAGTGAGGCCTAAAGCTTCCTATTTTCCTGGAGTCAGGATTGCCTTGGGCGAGAACTGTTTTGTGGGCTATGTACAGTATGAAGAGCTCACCCTTCACTGTTGAGTGGAGCCAGGGAATTCATAACAGTTGGATTAATATCTTCTAATTTTGTAAGTTTCCTTTAGCTTCTGCTTTCATTGTAACATCTTAAGGTTTTTATTTATTTTTTTTTTAGTTCCTTTCAGATTTTAATTTGCCTTTGTATTACTATTTACATTTTTGTCCCAATTACATTTTTCAATTTTGTAGTTTGAATATTTTGTATTTCTCTACTTTAACATTTTGACCTTGTTCTGTGTGTCTTTACCTTATTATCATTATTATTATTTTGTTAACACTTAAATAGTAAAAAGTTATATTTTGTGTGGCTAGTGTTTTAGTAGTTTCGCTACTTCCATTTTCAGTTAATTCATAATAATAAGAAGCTTACACACAAACACCCCCACTTATATGGCCAAATTAGAGTAACCAGTTACCCTAACAGTTAAGTCCTTATAAGATGGAAGGAAAAGTGAGAGAGAAGCTTACATAAACAAAAGGAGAATGTGCAAACTCCACATAGGCAGTGACCAAGCTGTTTATTCTAATTTTATTACTTACTACTTTGACTGATCTTTTAGTGAAGTATTGCATTAGGCTGCTTCACAATTTTCAAAGTTTGGGTTTAAATCCGGACTCTGGTTCTATCTGTGTAGCACTTGCACATTTTGTCTGTCTTTGAGTTTTCAACTTTGATTTTGGTTTGTCCTCTCATTTCAAAGGCATACACTTAGGTGGTCTGTCAACTCCAAATAGCCGCTGTACGTATTGTACTGATGTCCTATCTAACCTTTTTTATACCCTTGAACTCAGCGCTGCCAGGATATACTCTGGCTTCATTTGACTCTTTATTAGATTAAGTGGTTTCGCAAAGAAAATGAAGAAAGTATCTAGGCAGTCTAACATTTTAAACTGTACTCTTGAGATCTTTGGCTACAAGAGAAATGCAAACAACATGCTTGACCATCTCCAGTAATGTTCACTCCTCTGCAGATTACACCACTACTCTTTGTAAACACAAAAAAGACTGTGTACAGTACAGTATATGTTCAGTCTGAGCTTAACCTCCCCCATGTTTCAGCTCCCAAAAGGCTTTCTTACAGGGAATTTCTGTGCCTTGTAAAATACAACTTAATCAGTTAAACAGTAATGAGGAACACATGTGAATATTGTACGATTAATTATCGCAGCACTGCATAATAAAATTAATGTTCTCTCAAATGATTAAGCCAGCAGTGGTTAAGCGATATTAGAGGCACATAAAAGGTAACTGTGTCTCTGTTTAACACACATTTTTTCACAATCACTAATTAATACATTTTTAAAATGTTTTTTAGATGATGACTTTAATGGCACTCAACATGTTTAAAATGCTTAAACCCTAATTAAAAATCTTCTTGCTGTTGGTGAAGTTATAGTTGATTTTATAAGATTTTTGAAATAACAACGTGTTCAGGTCAATTTACCATTTTGCTAATTCCACATCTTTTTGGAATGTTGGCTGATGGCATGATGCCCATTGGACTGTTGTCTACCCAGATACGACAGCATGACCATGTCTATTAATCTTTATGCCTTCTTCAACATATAGAAGAGAACCTTCATTACTTTTCTGCCCATAGGCAGTTCTTGTCAAGTAGTGCCAACTCCAACTTTTCATTTACTGCATAGTCCTTTGAACTCTCGTACATTCCATTGTCCTTAATATTGTCCAGTAACACCATTCTCTGTCTTCACTATGATCCTCCATGTTCCCCAATGTCCAACTTCTCTTCAATAATTTCTCTGTTATGCCTAGGTCCGTGTCTCATCCATCTCCTGTGTCTCATTTAAATTGTTCTAATTAATGACAGCTTCTTTTCCTAGTCTTCTCAGTTCCTCCTCATTACTCACTCCTTCTGCCGAGCATATTGTCTTAATTCTTTCCCAAAACCACATCTTACATGTTTCCAAACATTTAATATCTAGTTTTCCAAGTATGTGCTCCATTAAGTAAAACAGTTTACACTAATGCTTCTATCATTCATATGTTTAGTTCTCTTTTCAGTCATTGGTGAAGAAGACTTTCCTTTGTATTTTTGTATTTTTTATAATAAATTTTTTATTGATGTCATTAAAGAAATAGTAAGGTAGCAAAAAAAGGAAAATACATTTTCATGTATACAGTAGATTTGAAGACCCACCCCACCCTGGAGCTATTTGAGAAAGTGGATATTGAATTAGAAGTGATGGAACACGCAAGTCACTGACAGGACCCATAGGCCCACATGCCCAGTTGATGAAAGAAATCTAATAGAAAGTGTCAAAATGAAATCAGGGGTTTGCCGTCAGCCATTACTTGATCGGGGTGATAGTTCTTTCTCATTAATAGTACTAATAGTACTCACAGGTTCCCTGTTAGTCTGTGTGGCTGACAATTCAAATAAAGCAAGGTTATAAATAGAGGACTTCCAGACTGAGAAAGTGAAAGATCTGGGATTCTTCCATTGGGAAATTATTAGACTGTTGGCAGCTATTGTGACCAATGAGATAATGAACTGGCAGTGAAGAGAAAAAGAGAGTTTAGAGAAATTAAGCGAAGTACTTTAGTAGTAGAGCAAGGGCTAGAGATAGAAAAGATGGAGGAGAGGGCCTCAGCAATTGAAGCCCAAAGAACAGCAACAGTGAGAAATACCCAGAACATGTGGAGAAAAGAGCCCTGTACTGTACAGTACATTAAGGGTGCACTGTTGGCAGAGTGAATCAGGGGCTAAGCCCATCAGGAAACACTTCCTAGGGTAATAATAAACTCTATGGTTAATTTTATATTGGATGTGTTGGTGTTTTTAAAAATTGTGTTCCAACAAAATGGTGTTGATAGGGTAATCTGAGTGACTGGGGTAGGTGTAATTATGGAATCATGACAGTGGACATACAAAGAAGTAATGCATTTAGTGGAGCATGAGGGCAAGATAAAGTAGTCAAATAATGGGTGGCTGGGAACAGGCAGAAAAGCTTACTCCCTGTGTCCTGAGAATTAATTTTAACCTATAAACAGAAAAAAGAGGAAGGAGGAATAGAATATTTGTTTTTCAGAAAGTGAATAGAAAAAAAGTCTGGTTCCATTAAACAGATTGCCGAGTGTTGCTGATACCATGTGAAGCCCAAAGTGGGAAAAAGATGTGTGGTTCCCCAATGTTGAAAGAGCTATTGTGAAACAGTGGTGTGAGGGAGTGCCGGTGTGGTGTGGAGCGAAGGTGCATACTTGGTGCCAAACACACAGAACATCATTTATAAGAGGATTACATTTATTTGCTCCATTTTTTGTTTTACATCCGATAAATGGTTGGTGCTGCAGAGATTGGTTGGAAGCAAGGTTTGTTTCTATAAGTAGCCAGGATGAAAGGGTAGGTTGGGGGTTTAGACATTGGGATAATGGGTGAATAACATATTCCCAATTGTAGATTTCAAAATCTGGAAGGGAGATTTCTGTGCCTAGCTTGGCTCAAATCAAAATGGAGTGTTTGATGATACTTCACCTCTCCATAACAAAGAGCTGATAGCTGATCTGACCTGGATCTAAAAGGAGGAAGGTGGGGGGAAGAGGGATGATTGAGCTGACAAAGTTTAAACATGGGAGAATATTAATTTTAGTGATTGGCAAACAAGTTTCAAAGGAGAGAGAGAGGTTATTCCAGGAGTGCATTGATTGTTTTATTTCATTAAACATGGTGCCTGTATAATATCAGTAAAGGAAGGAGTAATGGTGATTCCTACATTTTTGAAAGAGTTGACAACTGGAATGAAAGAAGGAAAACAGAGAGACTGACAGACTTGATTTATAGGCAGCTGTGCAGATTTTCTCCAGTTGATTTTATAGCCCAATAAGGCTTTGTATGTATGAAATAATGTTAATAAGTGAAGAATGTCAGAAGGGGTGTTTGCTCGAAACAGAAGAAAGTCATCAGTATGCTGTCAGCTGTGTAATGAAATTCCATGAAGCCAGTATGGTCGGAGTGGATCAGTTTCAGAATCACAGATTTGAGCTGGATAGCCAAAACTTTGGTTAATAGATTGAGTTCAAGAGTGATAACGGATGGTAGCTTGAGCACAGTATGGGATCTTTGCCCGGTTTGAGAAGGAGCGATATAATGGAGTAATTTATATTGTAGTGTAGGTTTGATGTTGATCATTTGAAACAGCGATCTTGATACCTGTGGCCAAAAGGTAGAATATACTTCTGGCTATATACCGTCAGAGTTTAAGGCTGTTTTGATTTCCTCAACTGAGTCTGGTTCTGCCAAAATGGCAGCATCCGTGTGTGTGTTTTGACAAATCAATTATTTTTCGTAAATCATTTGACGGCAAGGTTTAGAAGTGAAAGTTCGGAATAAAAGTAAAGGAAAGACTTATTAAAGGGGTGGTTAGTGATATTACCAGATTTCGACTTAACTTGGGAAATAGAGGTCACATCTGCGTAGTCTAAGGGGTAACAGCTTGCTCGGCTTAGCACCAGAGAGATAGTAACTGGGTGGTATGCGATGAAATTTAACCTCTGCATGCCGCATAAGGAGGTCATTTAACTCGGCTCTGTTTTGTGTAATTTTTAGTGCGTGTGCTGTATATGAGATACACAGATGGGCATTTTCGACAGTGTTCAAATGGTTCTCCAGGTCATTAATATTCCTGCGTGCCGTACATGCTATATTGGATGCCAAAGCAATAGTCAGATCTCAGATATGCCCACCTTATTGCAAGATAGTAAATCAGCCATATTTGAATGTTTGCAAGTGGAATAAAGCGACCTCATATTCCTGGAAAGGATAGTTAAATAAGTCATTAGAAAAGGGAGTAAAAGTTACCAGCGATGGGGTAGAGTAAAAGGAACATATTAACGAGAACCAGATGTGTTTGGCTTGTGGACCCACCAGTAACCGCTGTCACAAAAGATTCGAGAAAGAGCCAGAAAAAAGGTTTGCCACCTGTATATTATTCCCTGGTGACAAAATGGAGTGAATAATCACAAGAGATGTGAACAGGTTGGAGGCCAGTACAGACTTGCTGACAAAAAGATGGTGGTTTTAAGGCTGACCGGAACTGCATGACAGGAAGCGACATCATCTCTGGGCCCAGAACTGAAAGTTATGTCATTTTGCCTGGGCCGAAAGTGACGTCATTGAGGCTGGTACTGGAAGTGATGACATCGGGGCCAGGGAGAATTTTCTGTAACTGGTCTGCAGAGGAGTAGGAGAAGAGTTAGTGCACTCCACCACCCCCTGGTTTGTTATGGAATTACTCTCATTCAGGCCCTTTAGCTGCCTTCCATGCGTCACGTGTTTGTCACTGGATATAATGTAAAGAATAGGTCCAGAATCCCACAACCCCTGACCCTCCCAGAATGAAACTAACAGAAACTATGCAAATAACTAAACCAAGGTTTCTTAAACAGGAAATGAAAAGACACGAACAGGTTCTGCCTATAAATGGGTATGCGCAAAGAGCTCAGCCAACAACCCCACCACGACCCCATCCTCCACAAAACAATGGCCAATATGGCAAAAAGTCAAGAAAACATATCTGAAGACAAATCTAACACATAAACAGATATTAAACAGCTGTGGGATGAGAGAAATCCCCAGTATATGGAGGTCTGTTGCTGGAGCACAGCAGATTAGTGTTCCGATCCCACCCACCCCTACAGCTCCTATCCATGACAAATGAATTTTAAACAGCCAATAAAACTAAGGAAATGTACATTGGTATACATGTACACATCCATACTTATATACTTAACATACTTACTGATCATATCTATAATAATAAAAGGCAAAGCCCTCACTCACTCACTGACTCACTCACTGACTCACTCACTGACTCATCACTAATTCTCCAACTTCCCGTGTGGGTGGAAGGCTGAAATTTGGCAGGTTCATTCCTTACAGCTTCCTTACAAAAGTTGGGCAGGTTTTATATCGAAATTCTACGCGTAATGGTCATAACTGGAAGCAGTTTTTCTCCATTTACTGTAATGGAGATGAGCTTCAACGCCGTGGGGGCGGGAGGAGTGACATCATCACGCCTCCCACGTAATCACGCAGTACATAGAAAACCAGGAAGACCTCAAAAAAGCGCTCAAGAAAACATGCATTATATAATTGAGAAGGCAGCGAAACAATAAGAAGCGAGCGAGTGGCATATACAACCATATTCATGAGTTCTGCTACTTGAAACAAAGCACGATGTAAACCTACACTTTAAATTAAGTTCATAGACAGGCTGCCGCTGGCGTTTGTAATTTAGTGCCTGCCCATATAAGGCCGTCCGTCAGCGGCAATCCAATAGCAAACTGCCACGGGTAAATATTCACGGGTGAAGGACTGTGCTTATGGAGAGGAAGATGAGATGGTCAGGGTGGTGTTTGACACAAACTCAGCGAAACTGCGAGAGAAAGTTTTAAGTGCCAGGACTAAGGTAACATTAAATACAGCCATGGACATAGCAGGAGATGGCACCAGCACAGCTGGGAACCTTCGATGCAAGTACACCGAGTGGCTCACGTGAACTGACGCGGTGCACAGATAAAAGGCAACAGTTCCAAAGAGTGCTGAACAAAAACCGAATTACACAATTGAAAAGGCAGCAAAAATATGAAGCGTCTACATACAAGCATATTCATAAATCCAACTACTGCGGAAACAAAGCACACGTTGGAAAAAGTCAATGTCCCGCTAAAGGAAGACAGTGTAAAAAAACCAGTGCATGCAGTGTGTCAGGTCTCAGATAAAGAAGAAGACGAGCTGTTTATTGATGCAGTAAGAAACGAATCGATGAATGAAACCTGTCATCTTTACAACGATTGACAAACACGGAATGTAACTTGAACACAACACATCCTACAAATACGAACCTGATTGAAAGAAATAATGATAATCAAATCCTTGATGACAGCAACACTCAGTAACACTCACAAAACAAATACTGTATATTGACAGTCATGTTACGTTATTTTTAAAATGTTCCCTTTTCTTTTCTACCTTTTTAACACACTACTTCTCCGCTGATACGCGGGTATATATATATATGTATATATATATATATCCCGCTCTACATACTCGAATAATGGATACTTTATTCGCCATCAATGATTGTTTTGGTAAAGCCATACTCAGTGTATTCATTAGATGAACGGTAAAAAAGTAAGAGCGAGGGGAGGATGACTCATTGAGGCATGCAGGCTGTAGTGCGCGTCAACTCTATCTGAATTGCGCGATCACATTTGAAAAATATATCTTTTCAAGTTCTATTTAGTCCATATGTGTCAAACTCAAGGGCGCGGGCCACATCCGCCCGGCGTGTAATTATATCCGCCCGAGATCATTTTATATACTGTATTATTGTTATTAAAGCCCGGGTATATGAAGCGCTGGTAACACAATAAACTACAGATCCCATAATGCAGCGCTTCAGCTGCCTTGCATCAGGGTAACCTGAATGCAATTCAGAAGATACAGAAAACAGCATAATTAAATAAGAATCTGACACTTCAGCGGACGTTTTAACCCGTGCACAATCACAAAGTGATTTCAAGTGAAGCTGCTTTTATGGGAGACACAAATGCACCAAGTTCACCTTGCCCCACTTTCCCTGTTCCCAAGTACTGTTAAACCAAGTCGTCACTACGGTGTTCCCAAATACGCACTTTGCTGATAAACTGAGCGCACTGCGCACTGAGTTTGCACGGCGCTTTGGTGACTTTGATGAACAAAAAAAGTCCGTCTACATGCGGCTCGAACCTTGTGCATGTTTGGTAGCACATATCTGTGTGAGAAGCTCTTCTCAGTGATAAAGACTAACAAAACAGCACACAGCAGTCGCCTCACTGATGAGCACCTGCAATCCATCCTGAGAATCTCCACAACACAGAACCTCACACCAAACAGAAACGAACTTGTGGCCAAAAAGATGCCAGGCGTCCAGCTCTAAAATGACATATGAGCAAAGACAACTGAATGATTTGATTTGTTATTGCACGTAAGAGCAGGAGTCAACCGTTTTAACAAACAGCGTATTGCACTGATACGAAATAGCTGTGTGTGTATATATGTAGATATGTATATATATGTATTTGTGTGTATATATGTGTGTGTATGTATGTATATGTGTGTATATATGTGTGTGTATATATGTGTATATGTATAGATATGTACTGTATATATATATATATAATGTTTATGTGTGTGTGTGTAAATATATATATATATGACAACAACACTCATCACTCACAACAGTGACAAAACAATTACATTGACAATCAGGTTACGTTATTTTCAAAATGTTTCCTTTTCTTTTCATTGCTTCTTTAACACACTACTTCTCCGCTGCGAAGCGCGGGTATTTTGCTAGTACATATATAAAACAGACAAACGTGTGCAAAAGCAGCTAGCAATACGTTTGTGAAGAAAACAAATAGTCAAAGCGAATAGCCAACACAGATCAATGTTTTGAAGAATAATTAAACAGTACCGGAATAGCTCATATGAAACAATCAAAGTGGCCAAGTACCAAGATGACTAGATTGTGTCCAGGGAATTGAGTGCTTATTGAAGGTCAGTGAATAGCTGTTGCCCTCCCTGAAAGGAAATCTGAAACTTCACCGCATACTGTATATCAAGTACACAGGGAATGCCAAGCAATCGGACCTTTCTGATCACTGAAGACATGGCCTTGTGTGATTGTACGGTACGATGTTGGTTGGGTAATTGGTGAAAAGTGAATCTTTTGTCCTTGATAGGTGATGTTTTGAAGTTTACAAGCCCCTTTCAGGATTGTATCTCTGAGTAATGGAGTGTCTTGATTATAATAGGATGTGGACGTGTGCTGCCACTGTCCCTTTTATGTAGTCTATGCGCCCACATATCTTCAGGCACATACTACACGGGCCACTGTTTTTCTAGAAAGCTGAAAGTAGCCATTGAAATTTATCATCTTGTTCATAAAGTCTTTAATGGAGAAATTGGGTTTCAGCATGCAAGGAGGATTTCTTCCCTTTGTGCTGCTCCACTTGAATGCAGAGCCACATAAAAATAGACAAATGCTTCTGTTGTTCATTTCTAATTTCTACAATGTTGGCATGCAGGTCAGACAACTGAATCACTTTGAACGTTATCCAAAGCCATGCAGTTTTCAATTGATGTTCACTGGGCTTGCACGAGTAGAGTCTGAATGATTCTGTTGAACTGAACGATCCATAAGAGATCAGCAGCTATTCAGAGAAGTATGTTGTGGTTTTGATGAAAAATTTGTAAGGTAATCTTTAGAGAAACGGATAGTTGTGGGGTTGGGTTGTGGAGCACCTTTGGAACACAGCCTTACTCTGCTGAGCATTATGTGATCTCCTGACTTTTCTATTGTTGAACACGTCTTGGGCCATTGCAAGGTATTTAAATTGATGCATTTCTTCCAGTTTCTTTGCGTTAAGTCCTACTTGCAATCTACTATATTTGTTCTTTCTAATCTTCCTAACATTGGTCTTGTTTATGCTAAATTCCATTGCAAAGTTCTCTATAGTTTGTTGCCCAGTTCTTGTGCTTGCTACCACTTAATCATCTGCGATTTTTATATTTTCATCATTTGTCCAAAACTGTTTTTTTCTGATTTCTGCCACAATGATTCATGAAAAAAAAGCAGACTCCAAAAATAATAAAAGCACAGACCTGGTCTTACTTCAGGTTTGGGTCCACTAGATTAGCCTAAATGGCAGGCCTGCAGAGTCCCAAGATTGGGACTAAGGCCGGAGTTATACTTCATGTGACGCGACTCATGCTGCAGCGGATGCCTCTGCTACGCAAGCGTTGTAGTGTTCATACTTTTGCGCGTACTTTACGTAAATCTGGAGGAATCCACCAGGTGGCAGTGCGAGATATTATCACGGTGAGAACATGTTCGACTTCTCTGTGTTGTGAATTGCCTAGAAAACCTATTAAATTCTGATGACGCCTTACCACAATATCTCTGAAAAAGATGTTTATTGATTAAATCCATCAATCCAGGGATGTGTCCATTCCAGCAAGCATTGGGCACCAGTGAGAAACAGTCCCTTGATGAGGCCTCAGCTCATCGCAAGGTGAATATAAGCACACACATACACTAGCGTCATTTGAGCAGCACCAGAACCCCAAATCTGAATATCTTTGGAAGGAAACCGGAGCACAGTGTGGAATACAAGCCGGAAATACCAGCAACATAACTCCCTGCGAGACAGCAGTGCTATCGCTCCACCACCATGACACCCCCATGTGTGTAATTATTCCCATTACCATTCATCAAACAGCAAAGCGCGCACATCGATTCCCGAAGGATCTCCATAGAGGCTTGCTGTCACATGTAGATAGTAAACAGAGACTCTGACGTCACGTTCCGACTTTTAGCACACTGCGCCCCCCGACTTTTTGCTGGTTAATTTCTAAAGGACCTGCTCAGAGGACGCGCGAAATGAACGCTGGTAACGCGTGGCAGCCATGATGCGGGCGCATATGCGTTCTGAGCGTGAAGTACAAATCGGCCCTAAGGCTTCAAACGTTTAACATGCACACAGAAGATGAGAGGAAAGCCACACGCCTCTGGTTCCAAGGAAAGCAAAAACAAATTTTCTTTATATTTACAAATTTATTTATATAAATTGAAATTGCAAAAAGACATAGCAATAAAAGGGTCAAAATATGTTTTGCCTAAGATGCAAAAACCTAAACCAAATCAGAAACCAACAGAGAATACCTTATAGTGAATGCAGGTGTCAAAACTTGGAAAATCTAAACATAAAGCAAAAATGAAAAACAGGAATCAATAGTTGCAAAACATAATGCCAAAGCTTTCCCTTAAATACTAGCTAGGCCATCTCCCTGGCTGCCTGATGAGGTGGCTTCACCTCCTGTTGCTGTATATAAAGGAGGCAGGGCAGACAACTAATAAAACTATATAAATTGTTAACATAATACAAAATAATTAAATATAATACATAAAACAAAGACAAAACACATATAAAACCAGAACTCATAACATAACATTAAAATGTTTGAGAGGTAACAAAAATATTACATAAGCAAAGAACTTTCCAGGAACCACTGCTGAAACGTACAGTAACACCTTTATTGATTTATGTATCGGTATTTTGTAGTGCTCCTCTCTCAGCTGCTATTGCATAAACATTGAAAAGTCACAGGTGGAATAAGAAGACTATTTCTCTTTCAATGATAGTAGGCTCTGTTATTTCTTCACCAAGTCTCACTTTTTGTTTTTGTTCCAAATACATTGCTGATATCAGTCTGCGATCTCTGAGGTCATATGCAGACTCTAAATTGCCCCAATGTGAATCCGTTCCTGTGTATGCTGGTGGACTATTAAGGGTTGGTTCCTGCCTTGAACCTACTGCTTTGGGGGCTGCTTCAAGCTCCCTATGAACCTGTACTAGAATAAGAGTAGCAAAAAAGACATAATGCATAGGTGGGTAGAAACCAATATGTATTGTTCAGCCTAATAGCTTGTTTTTGTACATTTTTTATAAAATATACAACAGTACTAAACTGGAGATAAACAATTAACCTGTTAGTTCTTGTCCTTATAAATACTATAAAGCTCCTTAAAATGGAACTGAGATATTGAGTTGATGAAACTGTGTTGCTTGACTAGTAATTGAAAAAAACTCTTTTTTATTTGTGTATGGTTTTAACTGTGCATGTACAGTAAGTGCAATTTAAAAGCTGTAAATAATATACCAACCTGGAAAAGTGCATGTTTATTTTATTTCTCACTGTCTGTTCTTGTTTCCATCTATGTTACGTTTGCTCCCTTTAGTCTGCAGAGTCCAGTCACTTCAGTACACATGAATGAATATATTCAAACTGAATATTTATAAAGCTGCAGCATGTTTACACTAAGGGGCAGGTCTGCCACTTTATTTACTTTATTTAGTGTACCGTTTTATTGTGTTACTTACAGCATGAAACTGTTTGCTGGAAAGCGCAGAAGTTCTTGTAGATTTCCTTCTTCTTTCTTATTGTTTTGTCAACATTAAACACCTTATTGCTTTTGAAAAAGCTGCAGTGTAATCAGGTTTAAATACTGAGTGTACATAAATATGCAGCAGTGCCTGAAGCTTTAACTTAGCCTAGTGCAATTTTGTATATCATTTGCTGTAAAAAAATCACAATTAACCAGTGCTTGCAAGCCTAAAGAGTCAATTTAAGAGCACTGGGAATCTCGAATAAAATATCAAGAATTTACATGTATATTCCCAGTTATTTTATTAATATATGTACAGCATACAGTCTTTTGCAGAATTACTGTATGTAAGCAGGGACTGTTTACGTGATTATTTCTCAATAACACGGTGTATGCTGCAGATGTGCTGTAAGAGCCTCATGTGTACACTATATGCCAGCAACAAATGCAGATGTGTAAATGAGAGGTAATGGAAAACCATAGTAATTGTAATGTGCTTTATCAACACCATCACTTTAGCAACATTAGCCTGTAGCAAATAAATAGGAAACTAGTTGACATCCTTCTGCAAGGAAATTCGTTTTTTCCATGTTTAGTTTTTGCTTACACATTTCTTATTGCCACATCAGTTCCTCATTATTTGTTTAAACACTTCCTCTGTATGTGTTTATAAGAATTTCAATAATTTACTAAATCATTGACTTACTTTCTGCAGACTGTTTCATCCTTATTTTTTATTACCATTTACATCTATTTAGGTTTGTTGCTTTGCACCTGTTAATTTGTACTTTGTTTTCCATGTGTTCATCATTCCTGTATTTTTATTTTTATGATAAAACATATAAAGCATTAAATGGCCAAGGTCCGGCTTACTTGTCTGAACTTATCATGACTTACAAACTAGAGAGCACATTAAGATCTCAAGATGCCGGTCTGCTTATGATTCCAAGGATTAATAAAATAACAGTGGGAGGTCTCAGCTTTTAAATCCCGGCTGAAGACTCACTACTTTAGTTTAGCATATCCTGACTAGAGCTGCTGATTAACTGTACAGACTGCATCTCTGTTGTTAGTCATTAAGCACTAACACATAAGTAATATGATAGTTATAATTTATTACTAGCCCTCATCTATTCTGTTTCTCTTCTCGGTACTCAAATATGGCACTTGGTGCCACGGCCCACCTGGCAAGTTGTTTTGCCTGCCTAAAGTAAAGTCATCCCTGATGGAGAATCGCAGGAATCGTGGGAGATAAGGGTCATTTTATCGGATTGGCTGGCCCAGCGCTGTTTTAGCCGTGGAATGGCCAAATGGGGGAGACAGTTTGATGGATGAGGCCTCCAGGACTCTAAACAAATCCAAATCATATTATGTGATATCATCTATTGTTAAATTCTGCTATGTACTTCTAAAATTTTTATTTTTATACTGTATTGAGGATTTGTTCTGTTCTGTGTATTGTATTGTATTGTATTGACGCCCTTTTTTTCGACACCCACTGCACGCCCAACCTAACTGGAAAGGGGTCTCTCTTTGAACTGCCTTTCCCAAGGTTTCTTCCATTTTTTCCCTACAAGGCTTTTTTTTTGGGAGTTTTTCCTTGTCTTCTTAGAGTCAAGGGTGGGGGGCTGTCAAGAGGCCGGGTCTGTTAATGCCTATTGCGGCACATCTTGTGTGATTTTGGGCTATACAAAAATAAATTGTATTATATTGTTTAAAGGTGTGGTTTTCTGTTAATTTCTATCTATCTATCTATCTATTGTCAGGGATGCCAGGGGCAACGACCCGGCCGGGACGCCGTGAGGGACCGGAAGAGGGTCAAAGCCCACCCTGGATCACGTGGGGGCCGCCTTCCTGGTTGCTCTGGGGGCCACGGGTACAGGGCATGGAAGCTCCACCCTGTAGGGGCCCATGGTCACCGCCAGGAAGGCGCCCCAATGCCTTGGGGACCTGTTACCCCAGCACTTCCGCCACACCAGGAAGTGCTGGGGGGAAGACTTTGGACGGCACCCGGAGAGCTGCCGGGAGGACAGCCGGCACTTCCGCCACGCTGGGGCGTGGCCAAGGGAGGAATGCCGGGAACACCTGGGGCTCATCCGGGAACTGGATAAAAGGGGCCGTCTCCCTTCATTCGAGGTTGGAGTCGGGTGGAAGAAGGACAAGGCAGAGAGGAGAGTGGAGGCGGCCCAAATAAAGGCATTGAGTGGCCAGGAATGTATTGGGGTTTGTGCACTTTGAACTGGGTCTGAGTGACCGTATTATTGTAAATATTTGTAAAATAAACGTGTGGTGGTTTTAAAACAAAATGTCCGCCTGTCTGTGTCCGGGTCTGCTCCAGACTGTCTATCTATCTATCTATCTATCTATCTATCTATCTATCTATCTATCTATCTATCTATCTATCTATCTATCTATCTATCTATCTGTTGTAAGAAGTAAAAACAAAGGTGAGATGATAAAGGATTGAGGCATCTTATGGGGAACCCTATATATATGTGGTTAAAAAAATTATTTTCAGACGCGAGTCTCCGTGTAAACTGTCACTAGATGTTGGCGGAATCACATAAGAGGAAGACAAGGCAGAAGGGGACCGGAGCGTCAGTTGCTCTCCCATTCCCTCTCATCGAATCTGTTTAAGAGAAAGGAGGAAAAGCATTAGACAACATGGCCAACTCTTGACCCAGAGTAGGATTACCATTTGATCTGTTATATAGTTGCACAAACTATAGCAAGAAATATTGCTAAACAAACAGGAGTTTGGATAAATTCTGCACAGATTTGTACTCTCAGGTATTAAAATAGTAGTACAAACTAGACACAACTGAACTCTAAAGCTAATGAGCAGGGTATAGTGATAGGGTAGGAAGAGTAAAAAAGCACTTCACTGATAAAAAGGATACACTGATACATTCCAGGTCGAGCTTTCTAGGCTAGCAAACCAGTTTAGAAACAATTTTTTTAATAATTATAATTAAACATAATATATTTAACAAAGAACTGTGTAAGATGTGCTCATTAAAATATGAAAATATTTTTTAGTTTTAGATTTGTATTAAATAATGCTATTGAAGAATTATTTGTTTAATGGTAACATTAAGTATTTCATTTTCATCAGTGTTTTTTTCCCCTGTGTAGATAAAAAGCCCTAAACTGTTTTTGCAGGATGTTAAAAGTAAATGAAAAAAAGCTGCCACAAACATTTTCAATGAGCACTGATGACCAAATGCGGTAGCCTTGGGTTGCTTTCACTGCACCACAAATACACTTTTGGAAGCCTTTTACTTACAGCTCCTCTCCACAGAAGCACTTCTCTTGACATTTAAAGCACATTCTGAGAGCTGGAGATTTGAATCCATTACAACCCCCAATATTTGGGTGTATTTTTAGAGCTGTTTAATGCATTCAGCTATGTTTGGCAGCAGTTCAGTTTGTCATGCATAGCGGCAGATATTTGGGATATCCAGAAATCCCTAAATTTGCACTTTGGGCCTCAACATCTTGAATTAAACCTTTCTTTCATGCTTAAAGATCAAAGCAGTTCAAATTAAAAACCTGATAATATCTGTTTTTACACTTGAATCATCAGTATTGTGGAAAATGGAATTTAAAAAATATTTTCAATTTGTTTCAGAAATATAATATTGCTATGGCTTTGAGCAGGCAGCAGACGCTCCATTTCACAAATACACTGCTGGTTTTGGGCATGTCCAGACATTCATATAAAGTAACACTTTATGTTAGCTGTGGAACATCTGAAACCACTAATGCTCTAAATTTGGAGTTTTTATTGGTCCAAAGCAGAAATAGCAAATGTCCAACTCATAGGGAACACTGGAGTTGATACCAAACTATTTTCTGGTTCTGTGTTAAATGCTTATTTGGAAACAACATAAACAGTTACAGCAGCCCTGGAAAACTAAATAGAGGGTTCACAAGTTGATAGCAGAGCAAAATGGTCCCTCAAGGGATATGCTTTCAAAAACAAAATGGTGTGAAACTAAAAAGCTTATCATTTTAACAAGTTTTGGACACACTAAGTAAATTTGCACCATGCTGTGTTAGGTTATGTGCCATTATTTTTACATTTCCATACTCTTGCTTTCCACCTCATATATGTATGAATTAAATTGCAGTTTGTTTTAAAATGATGTTAGACAGAAAAAATCCTTATTGTTTCTCTTCATTTTTATAACACGCCCAAATCAAAGCAGCTTTCAAGAGGCCTACTAGGCTGTCTCTTGTTATATCTATCTATCTAATTATTACATTTGTTCATAAATTTGTAATTGCAATTGGAATTAACCAAACTCACCGCATTTTATCCAGCTCTTTTTATTAGAATATGTACTACTACCTCAAGCTCAGTTGTCTGTAGTTGTTTAGCTGAAGATTTGCCATGCTGGTGATCTTAATATTTATCTAAGCCTTTCTTAAAATATTAAATTTTGTCAATATTTTTTATTAATATTCCACAACTTACTCTAATTGACAGATCTTTACATTTACTTAGACCACAGTGCGTTCTTAGAGCACTAAATTAATAAGAAAACCTTGATTCTTTACCATTCCTTGGATGAAAATGTCGAGGAGTGAGTCCTATGTACCCTCCCTATTATGCAGTTATTAATGTACACAACTTTTGTGTAAGAAATGTTCATACCAATTATATAGGTTTTTGCCATTAATCATCCCTTAAGACAACACCCTGTCAGCATTGTTATCGGCACTTACCAGTCCCCCTAGTAAGTGTGAAATGTTATTTTTTACTTATGAATGCCAAGTTCCAAATGACAACAAGCAGTCAGTAGTTTTTAGGTGTCACGCATGACTTAAATGTCCTTCTGCCAGTTTAAATGTTGCAGTAAATCCATTGGACATGGATACTCCCTCATGACTAAATTGTGCTTCAGAATTTAATGTAACAATAGTGTAGCTCAGGAAAGTTAAGGATAAATCCTTTGACCATCTTTATGTATTTTCATTTTGCCTTAACTTTCCTTCTGGTCTTCAGGCTGAGGATTGTGGCATTAACAGATCAGTGTTTCCTATCCCTAGCAATACTCTATGGCTTTGCATAGGGAATTTACTGTATATTGCAATGTAAAAATTGTTACTTTAGTTAAATTTACCAAAATGTGTTAAAATCTATGAATGGTTTTCAATAACTCTGCAATACAAACTTTATTGTATTTGCCACCAGTTTAAATATCTTCTAAGTGTAATACTTTTATTCTTTGTCATAATTCCATCTATTTCCAAAAGCAATTTTAGTGCTGCATTCACATGTAATCTGAATTTTTTGAGGTCTGATTTTATAACATTTCACCTGAGTTTACATGAGTTTCTAGCTGGACTATTCAAAGAAACACAAGATCTCTATTGATGTGTTAGTAGATCTGCAAACAAAATGCAAATATCATCTGTATATTTTCATGGAAATAAACAGTAACGAAATGTTTTAAATCTACAGAAATTTTCAGAGGACACGTCCATCACAGGCTGCATTAATAATGGGAATAAATCAGAGTACACGAAATTCGTGGAGTTCTTCATCTTGTGGTGGAGGGACAACAACCAGCAACTCAACATTAGCCAAATTAAAGAACGGGTGGTGGACTTCTGACATGCCAAGAAGCCTCTGAGACCAGTCACCATTCAGGGGGAGGATGTGAAAAGTGGTGCAGAGCTACAAATATTTTGGGCTTAACATTAACAACAAACTAGACTGGTCTGACAATACAGAGGTGCTGTACAAGAAGGACCAAAGCAGACTGTACTTTCTAAGGAGACTCAGGTCTTTTGATGTGTGCAGCAGGTTGCTGGAAATATTATATCAGTCCATAGCAGCCAGTGTGGTGGAGTCGGGAGAATGACAACTGCTGCTGGTTGACTGAATTAATCTGCAACACACTACACCGTGGGCCAAAAAACTGTGCCACTTAATTAATTGACTAACTATAAATCTGTTATTTCTTGATCGATTTTTACACATTTACACGCTATATATGCAAGCTTGGCCATTCCTGGTTTCCGGGGAATTATAGCAGTTTCATTCTCGGGAATGTGGGAATGAAAAATGTCCGGGAATCCCTAAACAGCACTGTGGTATTTCTTTGCCTATGTTAAACATCTATATTAAATTTAAACCCAAATAAAACTAAATGTATGCCTGTAATGTGTAAGTTCTTGTCACTTGATTGCATATTCAATGTGTCTCTCGCTAGACCACCAAAGTACATGTACCAGGTGGCAGCAGGCAATATCTCAGTGAAATAATAAAATAAGCTTCTGTATAGTGAGAGAATGTAAGAGCTCATTTGATTTTTTTCATCTATTACTGTGTAGTTGTCTTCAGAACAGAGGAAGAAATTCACATCTGGGCATCAACATTTGATAATGTCTATATAGCACATGGTGATGACTTTCCAAAGTAAACGCACTCCACTAAACCTGAAAGTTTACAGCAGAGAAAGACGAGCAACAAAGTAAATCACATAGCCAATTTCCTTTTAAATTGATGAATCTCACAACGTTTTGATTTTTGCTTTTTTTTCCTTTTTCAGACTTCCATCTTAACATGGATATGTTGTTTTGCAATATGTGTGTAATATGAACATATGGATGAATGCTCAATAACATTTTTGGTTTGAAAAATTGATGTACAGTAATCCCTCGCTATTTTCGACTTTCGCTGCTTCACTCTGTCGTGGATTTTAAATGTAAGCATATCTAAATATATAACGTGGATTTTTCGCTGCTTTGCGGGTTTCTGCTTGGTCAATGTGTCGTTTTACGTCTGGTACATGCTTCCTCAGTTGGTTTTCCCAGTTGATTTCATACAAGGGATGCTATTGTTGGATGGCTGAGAAGCTACACAATCAGAGCATGCAGTTAAGTTCCAGCGTTAACCAGGAAGTCTTGTCTCGCTCATTCATCATCAACGTATTTTGCTGTGTAAAGAGTTAACTTTTGTGCACTTTTATGTTTATCTTTGTGCATAGTCAAGTTCTTCGTTATGGCTCCAAAACGATCTGCTCCTGCTACTGCTTTCAGGGGCCGTGCCCAAGCGCCCACGGAAGATGCTAACGATTTCCGAAAAGTTATGAGTTTTGGATATGTTGACGGAAGGGAACAGCTACACCACATAATATTTAGGTTTTACTGTATATAAACAGTGTGTTTACATACATGATTTCAATGAATCTTACCTAATATCTAAGAGAATACAAAGGGTTTATGCTGTATAACTGTGCGGGAAATGTTCATAAGAGTGTGGGAGAGTTTATAAGGGCTTAAAATACATAAAAATGACCATATAAACATATGGTTTTTACATCTTGGATTTTCACCTTTCGTGGGGGGTTCTGGAACGTAACCCCTGTTATAGGTGAGGGATGACTGTATTCTGTAGGTTGTTTTTCACATTGGGACCCCAGTATCCATCAGCTAGATGAAAAAACACAAGAGAAGTCTTGTTATAGTTGCACATTTATAAAATATGCTTCACTTTAGAATACAATATTAATGAGTAGATAACTTCAACTTCCAAAATGCTAGATGTATCCTTTAAAACTACATTTGTACTTTCATGTTCCATAAATCATAGGACTTTCCGAGCAGTGACCCCCTGCCTTCTCTTCTCTCCCAAATTAATCACAAGAAGAAAACTAAAAAAATCCAGTATCTCTTCAGGGCCATTTTTGTCATTCTCCTCAAATGAACTTGGGTTCAACTGTTGGAGTATTGCAGGTAGGTAGTTTCTCAAATTTCACAAGTGTGCTTGTCCATCTCTTCTGCTGGTTCTGTTCACCTCTTCTTCTTTATTTGCCACTCCACTTTAACTCTTTTCTTCCTGAATGATCCCTTCCTTCCTTTATTTCTCATTGGTTCCCTGAAGACGTGTGCTCCCTTTACAATCATCCACAGTCGTCTTCTGACTAGACAAACTGTCTTTATCATTTACCAGAAATCCTGAAAGCTACAAACAGACAAACACCACAAAATAAGCATGACAACGGTTACAGGGTCAACTTAAAATAGTCAGTCTTAACTAAATGTAAATGATTTCAGATGAAGCAAGAAAACAGCAAGAAAAACAAATACTTCAGTAAGAAGGAATAGATAACTTGAGGATAAGAGTTTCCTGATGCTGGTCTTATATTTGGAATTACATTTTGACATCTATTCAACTGGATTATTATTGACATGGTCCAAGAAGTGTCATTTATATGTAAATAATTGTTGAGCCACTTATAATTTAATTAGAAACAACAAGGATTTCAAAACTGGAAGTTTAAAAACAGCACTTAAAATGATCTCACTGTCAAAAATACATTTTCTTCATTTTCAATGAGTAGCTTTCTATACTTTTCCCAAAATGTTTAAAAAAATTTTGCAACTACTTAGTGCAGAACGAAGAACCTTGAGATTATGTTTATGTTAATCGTTCAAGTGAATATTGGCTTAAAATACATAAAGCTGTTGTAGTTTTAGATTCAAGCGATGATTTTTGTATTCGATGAGTGATTTATTTATCTTTATTGCAATGGTCTGTTGGTAACAAGGACCCTTGCTGTACAATCAGAGTTCATTTTACACAAGGGCAAATGTTTGGACAGCTTGTTTACCTGGAGAAATATAATTAAATACAATGAAAAGTGTAATGTATTAAATAAATAATCTGCAGCAGGTGGACAATCAGTAAAAAGGAGAGACCACAAAGCGGCCTACACAAAAAATCACACAGTTCCAGGTAAGACTTCTGTCTCCCAGTTATCTTGACCCCCACTTTAATGCATTTAAAGAAATAATCATGCAGTTGTAAAATGTATTTTATGGGAATTTTTGGACAGACTTTCCCTTTATTATGACCACTTCTGTCTCAAATTTCTATCCACTCAGATTATGTATAGGAGGCTCATCATAAACTACAGTAAAGTATGTTGTCTGGCAAATGCTAGTCCTAACGTGCATTTTCCAGTAACTGGCTCACGGTTCCAGTTCTTTGTAAGAAGTCGTCTCTGTTGTAGTGGTGATCATTATCTACAGAAGAATACTAGTAGGGACTTGCCTAAAAAAGCAAAATATGCCTTGTTATGATTTGATTAAAAAGTATAAATGTGGTAAAACATAGACAATTTACAGTAAAATGTGACAGTACAATGGCTGATTCATTATTTCTTCAAATAAGAATTTATGTCTTTTTAAACTTGATTGCTGATAAGAGAATATCTGTATCATTTTTTTCTTCCCCTTTTTGCCTTCTTTATTTATAAGGATTCCTACATTCTCAGAAAGCGTATAGCTAAATGGGATTCTTACGATGCTCCTTTTTGGGGGAATAAAGTTTAAGCAGCAGCAGTCTAATTTTGGTGAAGATGCACAAATGCTCACTCAGGCAGAATAAAAGCTGAAGAAGCCATGTCAAATAAAATCTTTGAGTAGTGTACTGTTTCTCTGTGGCGTTTGTGCTCGTCCTAGCATCTCAAAATAACCCTTTTAGAGGCCAGTGAAGTTTTATTAATGTTTGTATTTAACAAAGAGAGCTCTACCACTGAAACTGGGATGGAGGTGACAGACAGCTGGTTTAGGGATTAATGTGGAGAGTACCGCTTCAGGTCAGGGGTCACAAGCAGTGGGGTCTCTTCCAGAGGAAGCTTTCAATCAAGCACATTAAAATATTTTGATGTCACCTGACAGTTGCCTTTATAAGAAGTTTCTTCTGACAGAAACGTGTTTGTTCTGACCATCTGCTATAAAAAAATTGATTCAGAGTGAAGTCAGCAAACTTCCATATTCTAAATGAAATGGTAACTTCTCAATTTTATTTGTTATCTTCTTTTTTTGATAAATTTTTACTAAATTTAACTTAACTGTACAGTTTTTTATATTTTTTCCAATGACATCATCGAAATCTCACAATAATATACAGTATTAAGACTGTGAAAGGAGCAAGAGAGGAAGAAAAAGAAAAAAAGGAGAATAAGAAGGAGTCTCCGGAAATTGAGCATCATAATTAGGATCTTGTTTCTTTATTTTTTTTTATCGTGTTTCTTTGGCCATTAAACGTTATTATGGGTCTAGGAACCTTTTAGTCATATTTGTTTCTTGTAGTGACATTTGTTTCTGTGCCTGTTATTTTATTCACCATGTGGAAAATAGTTAATGTTTCCTGTGACACCATGTTTTTTTTACATATGAGCTTTTTTGTTTATTGGTTGCTATGCCATTTCTATGCAGGGTCACACTATCGGGTCACAATTATAAAAGTCAACGTCAGTTCCTGCTTGTCTATAATTGGATTCTCCCAAGGAATTTTTGCTTGCTTTTATATTTGATTCTTAATCCCTGGTTTAGAAATTGTTGTTCTGCTTTTTGGCTACGATTAACATTGAATGATTTTGTTCTGGTTACACATTTCTTTTTCAGTTTTTTGATTTTTTGGTCTCTTGTATTGTTTCCTGATTGCTATTCTTATTTCACGTACTGAGCTAATTTGCCTGATCAATTATCTCTTAAATTTTGACCCTTTGCTTTTTTATCATCTCCTGATTCCATCTCCACTTTAAAGCTGCTATCACCTTATGCAGTTAGTACAGAGAGCAGAAACACCAAGGAAAAAATTATTGTAGCACATGTAGAATCTTATGTTATTGAACTTCCACTTCATCACAAACACAGACTGCTTGGATAATTAGATAAAACCTTTTCATACTCCCTATAACTCAGAAGGCAGAGTCAGTTGAACCAACATTAATAACAGAACAATAATTGGAAGACATCCAGTGAGTCCACTTGCACACATCTCACCAGACTAAAGTGAATAACCCCGTTAAGGCAGAAACCTGTTTTTTTTTTTTAATCCACATTTATAGGTGTAACTAGTCTCCTAGAGTTCTCTTTTGACAAAACACTTTAACGTCATTAACGGGAAAAAAAAGTTAAGCATCATCATCAACCAATCCAAAACCAAGCATAAATCCTGTGATATTTATGCACACATTTAGAGACTACTATAAATCCTTATATTCTACTTGGTTTAAAGAAGACAACACACAATCTAATGTATTTCTGGATACATTACAGATACCACAAATAGATACTTTTAGTGCGGAGGAACTGGATAAACCTCTGGCGCTATCAGAATTACTAGATGCTATAAAGTCACTTCAAGGCGGGAAAGCAGCAGTCCCTGATGGCTACCCTGCAGAATTTTATAAGAAATTCTCCGCTCAACTAGCTCCCCTCCTATTAGCAACATTTACAGAAGCTAGAGACAATCAAATTCTTTCTCAAACTTTTCGCCACGCATTAATCACCATCTTTCCTAAACAAAATAAGGACTTATTACAATGTGCATCATACAGACCAATTTCATTTCTGAATAATGACGTTAAGATACTCTCGTAAATCACAGCTAGAAGGACGGAGAAAGTGCTGCCTTCAATAATATCACAAGATCAAACTGGATTTATCAAGGGTCGACACTTATCTTCCAATCTTCGACGCCTGTTTAATGTAATATACTCACCAACAAAGTCAAACACCCCAGAAATATTATCATTGGATGCAGAAAAAGCATTTGACATGATTGAATGGAAATACCTTTTTACTACATTGGAGAAATTTGGGTTTGGCCTGAACATTTGTGCTTGGATTAAACTACTGTATACCAATCCAGAAGCTTCAGTTTGTATTAACAACATTTGTTCAGACTACTTTAAACTAGAACGTGGTACTAGACAAGGATGCCCCTTGTCACCACTGCTATTTGCAGTCGCAATTGAACCACTGGCGGTTCACTGTCGAAATGCTGATCAGATAAATGGGATTATCAGAGATGGACTGGAACAGAAAATTTCTCTATATGCAGATGATATGGTACTGTATATATCAGGCCCACAAAATTATGTGCCTGCAGTCTTACGAGAATTTACAAAAGATCTCTGGTCTCAGAATTAATCTGAATAAAAGTGTACTCTTTCCAGTGAATTCTCAAGCATATAATATTAGATTAGACACTCTACCTTTTATCATTGCATATTAGTTTAAATACCTAGGGGTAAACATCACATCCATCCATCCATCCATTTTCTAACCCGCTGAATCCAAACACAGGGTCACGGGGGTCTGCTGGAGCCAATCCCAGCCAACACAGGGCACTAGGCAGGAACAGTAAACATAAAGATCTTTATCAACAAAATTTCGCCGTCTGTATGGAAAAAATTAAGCAAGACTTGCATAGATTGTCAACCCTTCATCTCACTCTATCTTGAAGAATTAACATTGTTAAGACAAATATTCTTTCTAAGATTTTCTTTTTATTTCAAAACATTCCAATATACATCAATAAATAATTTTTTAAGCAATTAGATTCAACAATAACTCAAAACATCCACGTATCCAAAGAATGACCCTACAAAGACCTAACGCAGAAGGTGGCATTGCTCTACCCAACTTTCAGTTTTATTACTGGGCAGCAAACATACAAGCTATAAAAACCTGGACACAAATAGATGAACATACACAGGCCTGGTCTGCAATAGAAGTAAAATCCTGCAGTACTTTATATTCTCTGCTTTGTGCCCCAATAAATGCAGGTAATCGGCAATATACTGATAACCCAATTGTGCTTCACTCACTCAGAATATGGAACCAATGTAGAAAGCATTTTAAGATGGAGAATCTTTTATCTGTGGTACCTCTGCAAGAGAACCACCTCTTCCAACCCTCGCAAACATATGCAGTTTTGAATATCTGGAAAAGATTTGGGATTAAATTGCTTAGAGATCTTTATATAGACATTGTGGCAGATGGTTAGGGGTGGTACCCAGCCGGGACGCCCAGGAGGACCGGAGGAGGGCTTGCGCATCCTCCAGACCACGAGGGGACGACCACCCTGGTTGTGTTGGGGGCCACGGGTTGAGGGCTTGGAAGCCCAACCCTGTAGGGGCCCGTGGTCATCGCCATGGGGCGCCCCAATGCCTTGGGAGCCCTGGACCTCAGCATTTCCACCACACCAAGAAGTGCTGGGGGAAAGAGCAGCAGGAACACCCGGAGGACTTCCGGCTACACAGCTGGTGCTTCCGATACACCCGCTCCTCAGGAAGCACCTGGAGCCTATCCGGGCGTACATAAAAGGGGCCGCCTCCCTCCAGTCGACGGCAAGAGTCGGGTAGAAGTGGACGGAGCTCGAAGGAGAGAAGTGGAGGCGGTCTGAGGACTGAGCAAGGCATTGTTGTGCGGCCAGGACTTGAATGGGTGATTGGTGCTGCGGCACTGGGTTGTGCACTGTAAATAGTATTGCCAATAAACGTGTGTGGTGAACCGACATGTCTACCTGTCTGTGTCCGGGCTGTACCCCACAACATCTTTGCATCCTATGAACAATTATATTCCAAATTTAACTTTCCAGCTACATATTTCGTTCACTATCTTCAAATTAGGAACTTTGTTAAACAGAACCTGCCCGATTTTCCTCATCTTGCACCCTCGTCCATGCTGGAAAAAATATTGCTCAATTTCAAGGACTTAGACACCATCTCTACAATATATAAAATTATTTTACAGTCCCTCCCTTTCAAAGATCCAAGAGGAAAATGGGAAAAAAAGATCTCTTAATCAATATATCAGAAAAGGAGTGGAAAATAGCAATGCAGAGAATTCACTCGAGCTCCATATGCGCAAAGCATACAATTATTCAACTCAAAATTATATATCGAGCACATCTGTCTCGCTTAAAACTGTCCAAAATGTTTCCAGGGCAAGATCCAACCTGCCAATGCTGCAATCAAGTCCCAGCCTCACTGCGTCATATATTTTGGGCCTGCACCAAATTAACATCATTTTGGATCTAAATTTTTAAATGCCTTTCAGACAGTCTTGGTGTCACAATCCCTCCTAACCCATTAACATCTGTGTTTGGTATTATTCCAGATGGGTTTAAAGTGGAGAAGGACAAACAAACTGTGATTGCATTCACTACACTATTGGCACGCAGACTTATTTTGCTAAACTGGAAGAATCCTAACTCTCCTCTTTTAAGTCAGTGGGAAACCGATGTGTTATACTATTTGAAATTGGAAAAAATCTAATATTGTTAGAGGATCTGTACAGAATTTTTTCAAAACCTGGCAGGATCTAATCAATAATATTTTAGAATAAGTTCTTAAAGCACAGAGGAAGCAATTATCTCCTCATTTCTTTTTCTTCTCCATTCATCTCTATTGGTCTATTAAACTCATCAATTTGGGTATATCTACAAGCCTTAAGTTTTACCCTGTTGACCATGCTCTCTCTCTCAGGGGTGGGGGTCGACTTGTTTTTCAATCTCAATCCTATATTTTGTAAAAATTGATCGATTTGTATCGAATGATTACAATAAAATTATTAAATAAATAAATTAATCTTGTGATAATTTTCTTGTTTTACCTGGTTGTACTGCTTCAACATATCTATAGAAATTACCTGGATTAAAACTAAACTGACAATTAATATATTTTTGTTCCAGATTACACATAGCACACTGTTTTTCTGCTTGGGTGTGCAATTAAGCCCTGCAAATGACCAGCTCATGTGCTTCTTGCCTTAAACCCAGTACTACTGAGATAATAATATCACAGGTATTTTTAGTTCATTAAAATAAATATGGCATTACATTACTCGTTAAAGTAACTGAGCTACATAACGCACATTACTTTTAACATGTTACTGCTCCAGAAATTGTGCTGCTGAACTCAGCACTGTATGTTGAGATCTTCAACATAAATGCAATGATTTCTGAAATTTTGAGAAATTATTCAATCAGTAGTAGAAATTATGTGATTGCCAGAGCTTTTGCCTCAGTAAATTGGTCTCAGATGATTCTACTTGTGGCTGATAAATGTGTGTATGAAGCTAAACAGATAAACAAAGTTCAACGGACATGTGCAGACTGCTAAATCCTTAACTGTAACCTGTTTAAGGGTTTACATGCCACATGATCCAGTTATTCATGGAGAAAACTGAATACCTGTTAACCAGCTCTCTCAGATACCACCAACCTTGTTTCTCTAAACAGAATAACAGTTTACATGGCATTTTAGGAAGCAGGTTTCTGTGAATAACCTGGTTATTAAGGAGCATGTCAACACACCCATTGAATCTATTTGGAACAAGCCCCGTAGTTATTACAAATGCGGCAGTGAACAAACACCGCTTTTCTTGTTCATCTGCCATGATGATTTTACCCAGGAAAAAAAATTTATCTGCCCAGTGAAAGAGGGCCACAACACACCCACAGGATGTTTATTGTTATTTTCTGTTTTTTTAAGTTTGATATGTGAAACAGAACAAAACTGGAGACTGAAACAAACTAACTTGTCAGTTCCTGATATGACTCAAAGCAGACAGACTATAATTATGAAAAGGCCATTGAATGTGTGCAGTTTAATGGTTACCACAATTTAAAGGCAGTTCATGTTGCACTGGTCTCACAGGTACTACAAATTGCACTACACTAATCTAGAACATGGTTCCTAGGAGCACAATCCAGCTCTTACAAGAAATACAGTATCTGTAGTAATCTGTCTGTGCAGCAAGATCCCCAGTATTAAATTAGTCCTTTTAGTGTTCAAAAAAAAGAGTGCAGTAAGTTCATGAATTAATTATTTTTTGATCTGAGTCAGCATGCCAGCCAGCCCACTCATAAGGGAGGACACACGTTGTATTTAGTCATTTCAAAAAGATTAAAAGTTGACATGAGGCAGGTCATGGATGTCGGTATATTGGACCATTTTTGCATATTATTTAATGTAGAGATACTGATAACTACAACTAATGAGAAGCATATAATTAAAAAATATATATTTTGATAACATCTGCAGCTTCAGTGTTTGCTATTATTCTAAACAATTAGTCCAATTATAGTGCTCAATAGTACTAATTGTGTTTACAGTAAGTTGGAGAATTTTTATGCTAAGGTGAGAGCTGCAGTTGACATAGTGGTCCCTTGGAGGAGCCAAAGAGTGTCTGATTTAAAGTGAACTTGTCAGAGAGCTGAGCATAAACGGAGAAAAAGTAACCGATTGTCCACTAAGAAATATTGAAGGCTAAAATAACTGAATATAACAATGCAGTCCATCTTGAGAGGCAGTCCTATTTTTCTAAAATTAAAAATGATTATGGTAATAATCAAAGAGCTTTATTCTTGACTACTGGTCATCTTTTAAACTCACCTCACACATTGGAATGCCTCCACCAGCGTCCTTGAACCAGTACCAACAGGGTTGTTTTTTAAAGAAGTCTCTGATGTTCTGATTGATAGTGTACTTGATATAGTGAACTCACAATTAGATATGGGGTCTTCCCTGACTGCTTTAAGACAGTTGTTAAACCCTTGCTCAAGAAAAATAATTTCAACCACTCTGTCTTCAATAACTTTAGACCAATTTCTAACCTGCCTTTTTTAATAAAATTCTAGAAAAGGCAGTTATCAAGCAGCTAAATGCTTGATTCAGCATTCTATTCTTGACAAGTTTCAGTCAAGTTTTTGAACAAATCATAGTACAGAAACTGCACTAGTTAAAGTAGTAAATGATCTGCATGTTAATGCGGACAGAGGCCATATATCTGTTCTTATTCTGTTTGACTTGAGTGTAGCATTTGACATCATAGGGCACAATATTCTTATAAATCACCTTAGACGGTGTTTGGTCCTCTCCAGAAGCACCTTAAATTGGTTTCAGTCTTATTTAACAGGTACAAAATTCTTTGTAAGTTGTGGTGATTATACTTCAGAGACCCATGATATTGTATATGGTGTACCACAAGGATCTATTCTGCGTCTGCAACTTTTCTCAATCTACATGCTTCCATTAGGTCAGATTATTTCAAAGCACAAGTTGGTCTACCACAGCTATGCAGACAACACACAGCTTTGTTTATCAATAGCACCTGATGACCCTGATGCTGTTGGCTCTCTGATCCAATCTCATAGCAGTATTTCCGAGTGGATGATTAGTAACTTTCTCAAACTAATTAAGGAGAACACGAAAATCTTAACGATTGGCAAACATGGATATAGTGAGGCATAGTAGAAATAAACTTGATCCCTTAGGTTTAAAAGTCAAGGTGGAGGTATAGAATTTAGAGGTATTCATTGATTCTGACCCAAATTTTATATTGCATATTAACCAGATTACAAGGACCTCATTTTTCCACTTAAGGAATATAGCAAAACTTCTTATAATTTTACAAGATGCTGAAAAGTTAATTCACGCTTTTGTTTTAAGTTAGCTAGATTACTGTAATGCACTCCTAACAGGACTGCCGAAGAAAGACATCTGTCGACTGCAATTACTGCACAATGCAACAGCCAGAATCTTAACTAGGAAAAAAAAATTTGAACACATCTCACCAGTTTTAGATTTGTTACATTTGTTACCCGTGTCATTTAGAATTGACATTATTCTTATTCCGTCCTATATTTTGGAATGCCTATTGACCTCCAGTCCAAGTCCATAATCTTAGATCTTCAAATGGATGTCTGCTTATAATTCCAAGAGCCAAACTTGAAAGAAGTGGTGAGGTGGCCTTTTACTGTTATGCACCTAAAATCTGGAGTACTTTACCAATAGAAATTCACCAGGCAACTACTGTGGATCATTAAAAAAAACTGCTAAAAATCCATTATTTTAATATGGCTTTTTCATAGCTACATTTTGGTTGTATTTGTGGTAGACTATATGGACATAGAATTATATTTTTCAGGCAACTGCAATCTGTATTAATCTCTACTTTTCTCTGTTGTCTTTTTCTGGTTCTTCTGTGATGGCGATCTGGGCCATCACCACCTGATCAAGGCACCATGCAGCCCTCTCCATTAATGGAATGAAGGCGGGTGCCTCAGCTGTACATGATACCAACAGCATTAAACACTGTCATGAGAACCATGAAAACAGAGAGGATTGATTTAAGAACCCCTATGTTAGGTAGAATGCCCAGTGGTCTTTTGAACTTGGAACCCCTGCAAACTGGAGCCTAACTGGAGTTTTTCTGTTTTTTCTGTCCTCTTTCTGTCCATTTTATACCTTGTTTTGTTGATGCTTATTCTATAATATTATTGCCTATTTCTATATGTTTTTCTTGTTATGTAACTTTCTCTTTGTCATCGTGTGAAGCACTTTGTGCTACAATGTTTGTGTGAAATTGTGCTATATAAATAAATGTTGGTTTTGTTAAATTAATAATTACAAGTGTATATACCAGACTGTTGTTTTCATATACTGTATGCTTTCATGTGTTATTTTAATAATGCCAGTTTGCTATGTGAGACTGGTCTATCATTCTAGTATTTCAAATTGGATGTTCTGGAGCTTTGTAAAGAATAATCGTTTATCTTGCTTAAATTTATCCTTTACTTGTACTATAGTGTTTCACAGCTATAACACTATGATAGCTGCTTGTCTGAGTGCAGATTTTTCACACAACTTGTTTGATTTTTGTATAACACAGACTCAAACAATGCATTGATTTGGATCACAGAAAGAGCAACTTGTGTAAAACGTACCATGTCACATATTTTCTGCAATGGTAAGTTTTTTAGAGCAGGTTCTGAACTATGATTAGGCAAAGAAACATGATCAGGATTTTATAACAACTGTACAACATTATAATGGGGATGAAACAACAAAGGCTAGTTACCCAAACATCATGTGCAAAAATCCTATAAGTACCCAAATGTATGAAGATACAATTTTACAGAAAATGGTATTTTTTTAAATTAGAAATGGTCAGGCAGCCACAGAATTATCTTGCTTGTAAAAGGGAAGTTAAAAGTGTGGAAAAGATTGTGAGGAAGGAAGTAGCGAATAAAGACAAGGAAACTGAAGCTGACTTCAGCTCTTAGTTAGCAGATTTTCAGCTAAAGAGGAAGTCTCTTTATCTATATAAAACACTTGTGAGGACATGTTTTGTATACAGGGTGGAATCTTAGTATTCCTGCAGTAAATCATTAAAGCAGAGAAAAATTTTGTCCGGCTCATTCCAGGACCCAGTAAACCAATTTTCTCATAGTATAGGGAACAGGATGGAAATATTCAAAACTGCGGAGATAATAATTCAGGTACTATGGGAAAATAACACTAAACTGCTTATTTTGTGACAACTCTACATATTTGAGGCAAATGAATTCTAGTCATTTAAATGGTGTAAATATCAGCATTTGAGAGTCCAGTCACATCTAAGTTCTGTTTTTACAGTGGATTCAAAAAGTGTCCAGATCCCTTGACTTTCTGAACACTTTTGTTTTGGTGTAGATTTAATTTTAAGTTGACAAATGTGCCATTTTTGGCCATCAATGTACGCTCAATAATCCATATTGACAAAGTGAAAACGTTTACAGAAGGGTTTGCAAATTAAATAAAAGTGAAAAACTAAAATCTGTCATTCATATAAGTATTCAGACCCTTAATTAAAACTTTTGTAGATGCACCTTTGGCAGCAATTGCCGTTTTGAGCCATCTTGTATACGTTTCTACAAGCTTTCCTCACTAGGATTTGGTCAGTTTCTCTAATTTTTCCGTGCAGTTCATTTCAGGCTGTGTTGGATTACATGGGAAGACTATGTAAACTGCCATCTTCAGGTCTCTTCACAAATGTTCTTTGGGGTTTAAGTCTGGACTTTGGATGGGCCACTCAGACAGTCACAAACTTGTCCTTAAGCCCCTCCAGTGTTGTTTTGGCTCTATGCTTGTTCATAGACATCCTGAGAGATGATTTGACCCAGTTTAAGATCACGTACAATCTGGAGCAGGTTTTCTTCAAGTTCTTCTCTATATTTGGCTGCATTAGTTCTTCCCTTAATTCTGAACAGTCTCCCTGTCTCTGGCACTAATAAGCACCATCTTAGCTATGCTTTTTATTGTAGGGTTGGTATCAGACAGATGTTGAACAGTGTCTGGTCTTCTCAAGGAATAGTGCTTGGAGTTCTGACCAGAGACTTAAATTTATGTTGCGTTAGACAAGATAATCTTTTTCCTCATGCTCTCAGACTCCTTTAAATACCATTTGGTAAACTTCCAGTAGGAGTCAGACAGTCTACCATAAATTCCTGAATGATGGAGTGCTACTGAGATGATAGTCCTACCAACAGGTTTTCCCATCCCAGCAGAGGGCTTTTGAAGCTCTGTTAGAGTGACCATTGGGTGCCCTGTCACCTCTCTGAGCAAGGCCTTTCTTGCCAAGTTTTGGTTTTTTAGTTTGGCCAACTTGTGGAACAGTTCTGGTGGTTCCAAACTTCTTATATTTCAAAGTTATTGAGTTCACTGTGCTCCTGGGAACCTTCAAAGCTTGTGCAGTGTTTCATGGCAAGAACTTAGCAACTCATATGAAAAAAATGGGGGAAAAACCTTCAAAACAATGCATTAAAGTGTTCACTAGGTAAACATAGATAATGTACGGTTCATTTGTACAATTACAGATAATTTGCCTTGTATGTTCTACATTAAAATAATGTGACGGATATCAAAACAAACTGACATATGGGAGGCCACAGGCAGCATGGGGAAGGGTGTGGAAGAGGAGAAATAGGAATTGAGAAATGCCGTTTGGGGGGCACCGGGTTTGAAGAGGAAGCAGGATGAACCAGAAGAGAAATATATAATTTATAAGAGACTTTATCACTGTTTTCCGTTCCTATTCTTACATGACCGTATGTTACGGCGGGCGTCGGCTATATAGCTGTACTGTTGTTGGTTTAAAGGTGCCCCAGTAATATTTCTTGACACACTTCTACTGAATGACTCTTTGGCTGAAAGTCCTCAGTGTTATTGTGTCACAGAGAGGACATGATGCATTGTTCATAATGGGACTTTTTTCTTTGTTACAATCTAAAGAGATCCAAAGTATGTCCCATAACTGAGCCTGCCCTTTTAATGAGTTTGTTAATTCAGTAGGCCTCTCTTAAAGTGATGTTACCAGCCCAGCACACCACAGTGTTGAAAGTCACACTGTCCATAGATTAAAAGAACGCAGTCTCCTAAGGAATGAAGAGTCTGCTAGCCCTTTCTTATATAGTTCCTCTGTGTTACAAGACCAATCCATCCTGTCATTAATGTGGACCCCCAAGTACTTGTGAGAGTGCACCACCTCTACATCCAGTCCTATTTCCCGGACACAGAAAGTCTTTCGTGTGGTGAAAGTGAATAACCAGTTCCTATGTTTTGTTGATGTTAAGATGCAGACAATTCACTTTGTACCAAGAAATAAAGTTGTCAACCTGACTACTATACTCTATACTATGTCTCATCCTCCTTATCAATACACTGCATAAGTGCAGAATCATCTGGGAATGTGTGCAAATGACATGACCAGGTGTTATATTTATTGTGTGAAGTGTACAGGATGAAGAGAAAAGGAGACAGGGATGTTCCTTGTGGTGCTCAAGTGCTCACTTCCACATCAGAGAGATAGTCCTTGAGTCATACAGACTGTGGTGTGTCTGAGAGATAGTCAATTATCTAGGACATCTTAGGCTCATCCACCTCATCTTGATTCAATCAAGTTGTACTTATACAACAAATGATTTCGTTAAAGGGGCTGTGCTGGAAAGTCGGCACACAGTCCCAACATTTGACATAACTAGCGATTTTCAGTCATGTAAATTGACATGGTCCATTGACAAGATCAGCAATGGCAGTCTGCAAGTCTGACATGCTCTGTGACTAGAAATTGCATAATGTGACATCGGCTTTAGATAAATAAGGATCATGCAGAAACTACAGGGTATTATTTTTGTTTGGAACATAAGCTTGTGTTTAAACTGACATATGAACAGAATGCTGTTTTATTGATAAAAGCTGCTGAAAGCACATCTTCTGCCATTATTGATTTGCCATCTTTTTATCCCAATAGCTTGACATTGGAGATTAAATACTACAGAACAAAAGGAATTCAAGAATCCATGGAAAACCACAAAAAATAAATTAGATAAATACAGGCAAGAACTATCAAATATTAAAGCACAGTGAACACATTTAAGGAATTGTCAATAAAGATAAACATTAAAACATAATGGTTCAAATGTTCTTCTGCATAATTTATTTGAAAGTACAATACCATACAAAGAATCTGAATTAAGCTCATAAATGACAATGAACACTTTCAACAAAGAGCTTTATAGTTACTTTTAAAAGCTTAAATAGAATCTTTCTTTGACATATTTAAAAGAGACTCGGTTAATTATTAGCTGATGGATAGATTTCCTGCTACACTGTAACATTATTTTAGCTCTGCCCTTTGATGTGAACAGTTTTTACTTTAAGTAAAGGAAACAAAATTCTAGAGGTATATAAATGTAACCCGCGGCACTTTGCAGCCTTTGAACTGGTTATGCATCATATATGCAAAGCCACAGATCCTGATTTTAATGGTTTAATTTTATCTGTTTTGTTTTTGTTTAGTTTTACAATGTATTGAGGATTGCAGATTAAAGGGGAACAAAGACAGCGAAAGCAGTGCAGGACAGGGCATGTGATTTGAAGGATGAGGATATGCAGAGAAGTCTGATGTTAAAAAGAAGAACTTGAGACACTTTCACATACAGTTTGGCTTAAATGCCCATCCTAACATTTGTTTGTAATTGTATTTTTTTTTTGTCTTGTGCAAAGTTGCTTCCTTCTTTTTATCTCTTTGTAGTGGAAAGTCTAACTCTATGGCCCAGTGATCGATACCGGCATTGACAACTATTCTGAGGATACAGTGATTTGGACTTACCAACAATTATGATTACTTGAGCTCCACAAGCTAATTGTCATGTCATGTAATTTTTTTATCCCACTTAATTTAGACCTTGGGTGCAGGAGCCAATCACAATTAGCATATGGTGCAAGACAGGAACACTCCCTGGACAGGGTGATAGTCCATTTTAGGGTGAACACACACCAGACACACACTAGGGCCAGTGTAGTATCACCAAATTACCTAGCCTGCAAGAGAGGACCCACATAAATACAGGAAGAACAGACAAAATCCATGCAGTAAGGATCTGGGACACAAACCCTGCAAGGCAGCCACTGCCCTACACCACCCAGCCGCACACAAGTTAAAAGTATTTCATGAAAAGGACTGCCTGTTACTTTAAACTTGATCCACATACGTATCACAGACTCATGGGTTCAACACAGCACAGTTGAGCTGCTGCAACGGCCATTCACTTTGTCATTTTAATAACTGTAACAGTTATTGTCCTAGCCTTTCCCATTTCTTTTTTTTTTAACAGTTTTTTCCTCCCTTGCTGACAGTGGATGTGTTATTGGAGTGTCAGACCTTCAAGGCATTACAGCATTAAGCTGGAATTGTAGATTCTGGCAACGTCATGATGTATTGCAAATTCCCTAAAGTGGGCTGGCTAGATGACTGACATCGACTAAAACTAGGGCAGTCTTCTCCTGGTCTTATATGTATAATTGTCATTTATTATAATAAACTGAAATGAAAATAATTTATCAAAAAAGTAATTTTTAATTAAAAATTGAAAAATATCTACACAGAAGATATGGTAATGGTTATGCACTTACTGAAAGACAAAGCTAGGAGGAGGGAAAAGGCCGAGTGAAATAATGTCAGTCTACTTCTCACTTTTATTGCAGTTATCACATTTTATATTTAGCAGCACTGTTTGATGACAACTTGGCAGGTTTCACACATTTCCTGTTGGGGCCTTCAGGAAGGAAGCGTGATCAAGCTCAAATCGAAGTGTTCCGCGTGGATTCTTGCTCACAGGTACAGGCTGAAGTAATCCAAAGTGTTTATTAGCCAGCAATGTACTTGCTAGTTAATAAAGGCGCCATGAAAGACCCAGATCTCGGTTTGGTTTGCTATTGAAAAGGGTGGCTGACTTTTTGTTAATAACAGTATGACATCTGCATGTTTCAGGCAATACAATTTGTAGCTCTCACAAGAAGAGAAATGTTACAACTGTTTTCGCTTTTGCATTCTTCTGATTATTTTTTAGCTTACTTCATCCATCCATTTTCCAACCGGGTCATTGATTTCAAATATAATATCCTTTTTGACTGTTTTAATATCATGCCATAAAGTGTGTAGATTTCTTGTTGTTTCTTGTGATCTGAATCATACATCGTGAGGAGCTCTCTGACTAATTTATTTCAGCCACACAGCGTTTTCCTGTCATTAAGCTTTGCCACCGCTCATTAGCTGTTCTTGACTGCTGTCATCAATCACACCGGAACTTATGCCACCTTTCAGCAATTTGCTGGTAAGTATGCTGGGTTGACGGAATGTGCGAACAAAGCCAGTACCAATTTCCCAGGTCAGGACATTATATGAAAGGCAGTATACTATGGGATGTGTTTATGTGCAAGCAAAGCACTAGAATTGTAGGGTGAAGCTCACAAAAATGTCACAGTGACAACATTAAGCATGGTGATGCTAATGTGAGTGAACCAACTGTATGTAAGCCATTAGGGTGATATGTGGAAATCTGCAACTAGCTTGGTCATTTTGTAAGGTTAACTATTTGAAAAGTGTTTGACAATTAGATAGATTCTGAAATAAGGAAATGACCCTCCATCCAAACTTAGAGGGATGCACTTGAGCTCCATGTACTGCTCAGTTTGCACCCAACATCCACACTGATAAATGAAAGCATTTGTCACAAGCGACAGAAGTGATGCACTCAGGCAGAAGGTACGCAGATGCAAAACAAAAGTCCAAGTCTTCTCACCCAACAGAAAATGGCCATTATCCAAGTTTTAATAATATTAAAAAGGCAGTTTAAAAAGTTTACATCTTTAGATTCTTGCTACTTCATATTTAGTTACATTATCTTTTCAACTTCCAATTCAGTGTTTTTAATATCTCAAATACATATGTTTTTGAGAGGAATTTACAAATATACCTAAATACATAATTTACATGGAAACAATAGAGATGGAACAAAAGAAGAACTTGGCTGTTGCTACTTATGGTTTTGTTTTCTTTAAAAAGCAGCAATTTCAAGGGTCACAGACTGTTTGTCTCCTTATCTGTTCCTATCATGTTTATTTTACTATTATTATTATTATTATGATTGTTCTCTCTTTATCTATAAAGTACAATTTTTGTTTGCTTGCTCTTTATGTACATTTTGTTTTTCAAAACACAGACGTTCGGCACACATGAACTTCTCACCATTACAGTAATTCCTCCTCGATCGCGGGGTTTGTGGGATCTGAAAATCCGCGAAGTAGAAACCATATGTTTGTATGGTTATTTTTATATATTTTAAGCCCTTATAAACTCTCCCACACTGTTAACATTATTAGAGCCTTCTAGACATGAAATAACACCCTTTAGTCAAACGTTTAAACTGTCCTCCATGACAAGACAGAGATGACAGTTCTTTCTCACAATTAAAAGAATGCAAACATATCTTCTCTTCAAAGGAGCGCCGTCAGGAGCAGAGAATGTCAGAGAGAGAGAGCGAGATAAAAGCAAACAATCAAAAAATCAATACGTGCTTTTAAGTATGCAGAAGCACCGCGATAAAGCGGCATTTTGTAGAGGAGCGTCCTTTGTAGAGGAGTGTCCGTATCCTCTAGGCAAACAGCCTCTGTGCAAACAGCCCCTCTGCTCACACCCCCACCGTCAGGCAGAGAGAGACAGAGAGAGATAGAGAGAAGCAAACAATCAAGCACCGCATGGGAAGCATATCGTATATCATTGAGGAGTTTTAGTTAATATGTAATACATGCTCTGATTGGGCAGCTTCTAAGCCATCCGCCAATAGCGTCCCTTGTATGAAATCAACTGGGCAAACAAACTGAGGAAGCATGTACTGTAAATTAAAAGACACATTGTCCACAGAAAGCCGCGAACCAGCGGAAAATCCGTGATATATATTTAGATGTGCTTACATTTAAAATCCGCGATAGAGTGAAGCCTCGAAATTCGAAGCGCAATATAGCGAGGGATTACTGTAGTCACGTTTTTGACAAATGATTTTGGGGTTGCTTGAGGTTGGAACAAATGACTTGAAATACTACAGTGTGATCTATGAACAGAGAAACAGGTTATGGTGGTGGTGTAATGATTAGCATAATCATTCTGGTTTGATTTCACCCTTTCATGTACAGTATCTCACAAAAGTGAGTACACCTGTCTTTTCATGGGACAAGACTGAAGATATGACACTTTGATACAATGTAAAGTAGTCCGTGTACAGCTTGTATAACAGTGTAAATTTGCTGTCCCCTCAAAATAACTCAACACACAGCCATTAATGTCTAAACCACTGGCAACAAAAGTGAGTACACATCTTTGTGCCCAATTAGCCATTTTCCTTCCCTGGTGTCATGTGACTCGTTAGTGTTACAAGGTCTCAGGTGTGAATGGGGAGCAGGTGTGTTAAATATGGTGTTATCGCTCTCACACTCTCTCATACTGGTCACTGGAATTTCAACATAGCACCTCATGGCAAAGAACTCTCTGAGGATCTGAAATAAAGAGTTGTTGCTCTACATAAAGATGCCCTAGGATATAGGAAGATTGCCAACACCCTGAGACTGATTCTGCAGCACAGTGGCCAAGATCTTACAACGGTTTAACAGGACAGGTTCCACTCAGAACAGGCCTCGCCTTGGTCGACCAAAGAAGATG
This sequence comes from Polypterus senegalus, assembly GCF_016835505.1. Classification (NCBI taxonomy): domain Eukaryota; kingdom Metazoa; phylum Chordata; class Cladistia; order Polypteriformes; family Polypteridae; genus Polypterus; species Polypterus senegalus. The sequence goes on along the minus strand of NC_053168.1, from coordinate 57,439,192 downwards.
AGTGCACATGCTCAGCGTCATATCCAGAGGCTGTCTTTTGAAAATAGACGTATGAATGCTGCCTGCATTGCTGCAGAGGTTGAAGGGGTGGGGGTCAGTCTGTCAGTGCTCAGGTCATACGCCACAAACTGCATCAAATTGGTCTGCATGGCTGTCGTCCCAGAAGGAAGCCTCTTCTAAAGATGATGCACAAGAAAGCCTGCAAACAGTTTGCTGCAGACAAGCAGACTAAGGACATGGATTACTGGAACCATGTCCTGTGGTCTGATGAGACCAAGATAAACATATTTGGTTCAGATGGTGCCAAGCGTGTGTGGCGGCAACCAGATGAGGAGTACAAAGACAAGTGTGTCTTGTCTACAGTCAAGCATGGTGGTGGGAGTGTCATGGTTTGGGGCTGCATGAGTGCTGCCGGCACTGGGGAGCTACAGTTCATTGAAGGAACCATGAATGCCAACATGTACTGTGACATACAGAAGCAGATCATGATCCCCTCCTTTCGAAAACGGCCGCAGGGCACTATTCCAACATGATAGCGACCCCAAACACACCTCCAAGACGACCACTGCCTTGCTAAAGAAACTGAGGGTAAAGGTGCTGGACTGGCCAAGCATGTCTCCAGACCTAAACCCTATTGAGCATCTGTGGAGCATCCTCAAATGGAAGGTGGAGGAGCGGAAAGTCTCTAACATCCACCAGCTCCGTAATGTCGTCATGGAGGAGTGGAAGAGGATTCCAATGTCAACCTGTGAAGCTCTAGTAAACTCCATGCCCAAGAGAGTTAAGGAAGTACTGGAAAATAATGGTGGCCACACAAAATATTGACACTTTGGGCACAATTTGGACATTTTTCACTTAGGGGTGTACTCACTTTTGTTGCCAGCAGTTTAGACATTAATGGCTGTGTGTTGAGTTATTTTGAGGGGACAGCAAATTTACACTGTTATACAAGCTGTACACGGACTACATTTTATCAAAGTGTCATATCTGCAGTGTTGTCCCATGAAAAGTTATAATAAAATATTTACAAAAATGTGAGGGGTGTACTCACTTTTGTGAGATACTGTATTTCACCTCACTAGTTTTATCATGGCTCTATGCCACACAAGCTGGAGCCATATTGTCTCTGGAGTAATTTAGCATAATCACTCACCATTACCCACATATTTAATTGCCATAACCATTGCAACCCGCCTGGTTATCCGCCATGTTTTGTAGCCTTATCACATTTTGCTGCTGTTGGTGTTAAACACAAAGGAAGCAAATTATGGCAGATAGAGCTGGACAGACCAGCCTTCCTTATCTGATTTTTCTGCCTTCAAAGACATAAATGGAAAATAGTTAGGGACAGAATTAAAAAGGCACAAATGGGAGTTTTTGGAAATAATTGCCATTTGTATACTATGATTTTAATGGCAACACAGTAAATGTGTCAGATTTGCTTGTCTTATTTTTCTACTCAGGATCAACTCTAAGATATGTTCAGTCTCTCCACCGGCTTATTTATACAAGCACATAAAATTCAGTCATTTGAAATCAATGGTGTTAATATTGAAATACATAAAAATCAACTAAGCTGTTGTTTACACATCAGAAGGAATTATAATAACGCAAAGCCTGACTGATGAGATACAAACTAAATGACAAACTATAAAACAACAGAATGGATGCTGCACCTATAAAAATCATTAATCATAATACTAAATAGTGTAGCAATCTTATATTGTAATCAAGAAACAGAAAGCCTTAAAGAAAAGGAAATGCCAGTCGCCCAAGTCATAAGGGGTTAATGTTGTAAATGGACTTTTCACTAATCTCATTTCTGTTGCATACATTTTTAAAACCTAAAAATGCACCAACAATCACAATGAAGTAAACAGCAAATATGAAAATTACAAGTAAAAAATGCTTTATATCCCAGAACAGAAAATTATAAATCTTTGGCTCGTTACATTTTTTTTTTACTTTAAGGTGTATTAACATATAAACCACAATTGGAATCTCCAGAAAATCACAGTAACAGACAATATCTGGAGATACAGTACTTTCAGAAAGTTTTCAGACCCATTCACTTTTTTTTTCATATTTTTTCATGTTCCAGCCTTGTGCTGAAATTGTTGAAATGTATTTTTTTTCCCACCTCAATCAACATTCAGTATCCCGAAATGACAAAGTGATAAAAGGGTTTTAGGGATTTTTGAAAATGTAAAATTAAAAAAAAAAAAATGAAATAAAACAATGACACAAGTGTTCAGACCCTTTGTTATAACAATTAAAATTTGGCACGGGCGCCTCACATTCTTTTGATCATCTTTGAGATGTTTCTACACCTTTTTTGATTCTACTGTGCTCATTTCAACTGATAGGACCATAATAGGTTACATTTTCAATGTTACTGATATAAAATCAAATTACAATCTACTACAATATAGCTCTAATTGCACTAACTACATGCTCTTGAACAATTTTTGATTTTTGTAAGTACTATAGGGCAATGTTTAACTTTTAAATTGCTTCGTTATACTTTTAGAGCTGCTAGTGGAGCCCAAGTTCTCATTTAACAGCCTTGTGTCTGCACCTTCACCTTCTTTAGCCCTTTTAGCACTGTTTCTCATCCATAAACACTCCTACTCTCACTTTACGTCAGTAGTACGTTGTTGTTCGAATGACTCACACATATTTACAGGAAAGAAAGTTGACACTATCCTTCACTGTAGCATTTTACTCTGATATTGCCAGAAAGACAACGCTAGCCTATACTTTGCCTGGCACTTTTTCTCTATGGGAAGGAAGGCTGACACTTATGCTGCTTCTGGCAAAACAGTCCTGGTGCTGCCTCTGTGCACAGTGTTGCAAAAGCATCACAGTGCCTACATGCATCACAGATACATGGATGTTTAAGGTTATTGAGATGTATGCTGCCTTCAAGAAGCATGGCAGTGGTCTAAGTGTGTGTTTCCAACAGGAAAATGAGAAGAAGGAATGAGAAAAAGAGACAGAGAATAGTAAGGGAGAACCCAAGTAATTGGAAGGCAGCATATTGTATCACCATAGGCAAATCAGGCAGAGTAAGAGACAGCCCTGGTTGCCAGCTTGAGTGGTAGAATGTCTCAAAGGACATGCTCTGGGTGACCAAGTGTAAAGCCAGGAGTGTTTCATCACAGTATCTGGCCTATTGATGCTGCGATAAAGGGCAGACACTTTGTCCTTTATAGTCATTGCCAGTGCTTCTCGGATTGTGGGTCTGTGGACCACATACTGTATAGTCCACCAGTGTTAGTCTAGTAGTATGCATTTGAGCAATTACTCACTAATTAGAATTACTAATTTAATACTGAATACAAAAATGTTGCATATGAACGTTTCCACATTCAAATCGCGATGTATAAAACCTAAAGTTGGCATAAAGCCACGCACATTTTCACGGTAGCTCCAATCCTGGCATACACAACTTTTGCAAACTGGCGGCACCCAGCGTCAAAGCAGTGCTACTATTCCAGTGTGGTTTCCCTTTCTTTTTTAGATCCACATCCTTGACGCGGCTTTATAAATATACTGAAATTAACCGCATACTGTTTATTACTTTAATGTATCTGATTGTAATTAACCAGTAACAATATAATGGTCCACAAACTGGTCAAACTATTCTAAATACCATAGCTGCTTTAGCGTTGTTACTCTCACTGTACCTTTTTCTTCTTCTTCTTTCAGCTGCTCCCGTTAGGGGTTGCCACGGTGGATCATCTTTTTCCATATTACTGTCATTGCACCACTCGGAGTATTTATATCACAGTATCTGAGTGTGAATCATAGCTGCCTCAGCCATGCTGTCTGTTGAACTGCTCTCATACGGGAAATGTTTCAGAAACTTTCCTCGCAGTTCAGAAACAGTTTCATCCCAAGAACTATAAACACACTCAGTCAGTCCATCAATTGCTCCTTGCAGAACTGTGTTTACTTATAAGTACAATTACGTCACTGTAAACTTGCGATGCAGTTATAATATTGCACAACTTGAGCAACTTTATAAAGCGCGTATTTACATATGATGACGATATCATTTTTGAGATGAAATGCAGCAAAATATGTTTATTATATTATACAGTGTGGTGGATGGCTGGCCGTTTATCCTGGGCAATACCCCCAAGCCGCCAGGTGGAGACCTCCCTGCAGTATGGAGGTCCCCAGAAGACCAGTAGGGCATCATGGACATTGTAGTTTTTATACGCAGCCCTGCTGGATGCCATGGGGGCCACTAGGGGACGCTGCAGGGAGGAACAACGGATATTTTCCCTATGCCCCGGAAGCACACAAGGACAAGGGGAATGATGGAGTGAAAAGAAAGGACTTGTACCTGACCAGGAAGGGATTGAGAGTCACATGGACTGGGGATTGGAACACTTCCGGGTCAGGGAATATAAAAGGACTATGGGAGCTCCCAGACGGTGAGCTGAGCTGGGTGGAAGGGTGGCATCGCGTCTGGGAGTGGAGGATTGTGTATTATTGTTATTGATGATTGTTATATGAGTATAGTGGAGGAGAGGGTGCTTTGTGCACTGTGGCGATTTAATAAAGTCAACTATTGGACTTTGACCTTGTGTCTGGAGTCGTGGACAGGGGTTCAAGGGAGCGAGAGTGCCCCCTATCTGTCACAACAGATAAAACTTTAACTTCATTTAAATAATCTATATTGTTAATAATTAAACATTTGAGGACATGGTGCCTCAGCACTAGCGAGGAGCTGGCGCTCTGTTCACGGATTATTCCTGCCTTGCGCTGTATTCTTGCTTGGACTGACAAACACTGGATGGATTAATTAAATATGTACTAAGAAGATATTTCTGTATTTTAATTATTCAGAGAGCTATAATATCACGAATGTAATGGATTCTGTGTCCTGTCAGAGGAAGTGAAAGCCCGTTTAAGAAGCACGTAGTGATTCACGCACATAGAGCACATAGAAGATCACATACAGAGCAAAGCATTTAATGTGCTACTTTAGTTACGGTGGGATTTGAGAAACCAGTAAATTAAACGATTTTAAAATGAAGTTTATGATGTTCTACTTTAATGACAAAATAAACTACATGATTAAAGTGGAAATTTAGATATTAAAGTTGACATTTCGTGCTTTTTTCCCCACTGTGTGCCTATTTTTTTTTCTCTGTACCCTAATAAGCTTTCATATGACACTCAGACGGTGGGCTACGACTTGCCTTTTTACGGCAACTTTGATATCTGACAACTTCTTTTTTATTTCGAACACTGTGCAACTTTGTGAACTTGAGCTTTTGAGTTTCTCTGACACTCTATGTCATTCGTTCAACTTCCTTTTTAATGTTTATACCACTGTTTAAACCAACAAATAGTACATTTATCCTTGCCTCCACTTGGTATTCATTGAAATTCTTCTATTTCCCCCCATGCTTTTGCCATTGCCTTTTCACAGAATGCTGAGCTTAAGGGCTATTTAGATTGATTTGCATATTCAAAGAGGCGTAATTCTGGGGCGGGACAGCAGGCGTGTGCACGTGCATTACTTTTCATGCTGACCAGGATTTATGTAGTGGAAGAACGTGGACGTTGGCGTTCACACAAATTTATGCATTTGGATTTTTTTGTGCGTACGCGCATTTCCGCTTTTGTCCGTACGCCATGTAATAGTGTGAATTCTTCGCACAGCGTTATGCATGAGGCCCCTGCTGTGGAACATTCCATACACAACTTTAATCCTATTCCATACCATCATGTTCCACTTATATTTTTAATCAATCACCTCCACTTCTTCACCTCTACGTCTTTCTCTCTCTTTTTAACATTATTTCAGACTTGAAGTCTCTCACTCTCTTCCAACCAGCCAACCCCTATGACCACACAGGATTCTCTTTTAAATCCAAGTTGATGTCAGCCTGCAGAACCCAACCTTGGTAAAGACAATCCTTTAATTCCACGTGGACTGTAATGCACACTGCTCCTGTTGTGTTAGTGTTGTCAGTCTTCCACCAAAACACTTTGTTCAGGCTGGGGTGTTGTTATGGATCAGCAGCTGAAATCAAGGATTATAAATTCAAATCCACAATGCTGAATTTGAATGAAATTTTTGACATAAATACAGGTACTTAAAATGGTGTGAAAAAAATAAAATCTGTTAGCTATAAGTGACTGTTGGTCTTACATTAATGGCCGAAATTATTGGCACCCCTGGAATTTTCCCAGAAAATACACCATTTCTACCAGAAAATTGTTGCAATTACAAATGTTTTGGTATACACGTTTATTTCCTTTATGTGCATGTGCAACAACACAAAAAAACAGAGAAAAAAAGCCAAAACTGACATCATTTCACACAAGACTCAAAAACCGGGCTGGACAAAATTATTGCCACCCTCAACTTAATATTTGGTTGCATGCCCTTTGGAAAAAATAACTGAAATCAAGCGCTTCCTATAACCATCAACAACCTTGTTACACCTCTCAACTGAAACTTCCGACCACTCTTCTTTTGCAAACTGCTCAAGGTCTCTCAGATTTGAAGGGAGCCTTCTCCCAACAGCAATTCTGAGATCTCTCCATAAGCTCCATCGGATTTAGCTCCAGACTCATTGCTGGCCACATCACATCTCTCCAGCGCTTTGTCTTCAACCATTTCTGGGTGCTTTTAGAGGTATGTTTGGGGTCATTATCCTGCTGGAATACCCATGACCTCTAACGCTTTCTGACACTGGGCCCTGCATTGCGTCCCAATATCTTTTGGTAGTCTTCAGGTTTCATGATGCCTTGCACACAGTCAAGGCATCCAGTGCCAGAGGCAGCAAAACATCCCCAAAACATCTTAGAACCTCCACCATGTTTGACTGTAGGTACTGTGTTCTTTTCTTCGTAGGCCTCATTCTGTTTTCTGTAAACAGTAGAATGATGGGCTTTACCAAAGAAACTCTACCTTGGTCTCATCTGTCCACAAGACATTCGCCCAGAAGGATTTTGGCTTTCTCAAGTACATTTTGGCAAACTCCAGTCTGGCTTTTTTATGTTTCCGTGTCAGCAGTGGGGTCCTCCTGGCTCTCCTGCCATAGCGTTTCATTTTGTTCAGATGTCGACGAATAGTTCGAGCTGACACTGCTGCACCCTGAGTATGCAGAACAGCTTGAATATGTTTTGAATTTGATTGGGGCTGTTTATCCACCATTCGGACTATCCTTCATTGCAGTCTTTTATCAATTTTTCTCTTCCATCCACGTCCAGGGAGATTAGCTACAGTGCAATGTGTTGTAAACTTCTTGATTACGTTGCTCACAGTGGACAAAGGAACATGAAGATCTCTGGAGATGGACTTGTAGTCTTGAGATTGTTGGTATTTTTCCACAATTTTTGTTCTCAAGTCCTCAGACAATTCTCTGCTTTTCTTTCTGTTCTCCATGCTTATTGGCACACTCAGACACACAACAGAAAAGTTGAGTCAACTTTTCTCCATTTTAACTGGGTTCAGGTATGATTGCTATATTGCCAGCACCTGTTTCTTGTCACAGGTGAGTTCAAACGAGCATATGCTTGAAATAAAACGATTTACCCACAATTTTGAAAAGGTGCCAATAATTTTGTCCGGCCCATTTTTGGAGTTCTGTGTGACATGATGTCAGATTTGGCTTTTTTCTGTGTTTATTTGTGTAGTTCCAATGCACATAAAGGAAATAAACATGTGTATACCAAAACATTTGTCATTGCAACAATTCTCTGGGAGAAATTGTGCATTTTCTGGGAAAATTCCAGGGGTGCCAATAATTTCGGCCATGACTGTAAGTGGTGGTACAGTATGTGGTATGTTTGACTTTGGCAAAGTGGTCCTTTGAGAACAGTTACCCTGAAAACAAGGAGGTCAGAGGTTTTCAAACTAAGTCCTTGGAACTGCATGTGGCTGCTGAATTTTGATCCAATCAATTTCTCTTTTTCACTTTTTGGACTCTTGCTATTATTTCTCTTTTTCACTTTTTTGGAATCAATAGAAAAAATATAGAACTAAATGGTCATTTTTTTTAGAAAATACCAAGCATTTGTGTATGTTACTGTTGTGAACAGGAAATACGGACATGTGGAAAAGGATGATAGACCTTATACAAAGCAGACCAGCACTTTACTGGGCAGCACAGAAATAGGTCACACTCCAGGCAGCCTGACCCCAGACTCCACAGGCAGGCTTTGAGTATGACTTGTCTTTTCTCCAGCACAAACAGATAACACAACTAATAAAACTGAGCACAGCATGCAGAGGGGCTTCCTGCTAGCTCCTGCATAGGATGATATTTTCTTGTGCCACCCTATTTAAGGTAAAAATGTTTGTTTTTCAAAGTAGTAAAAAATAATCCGGAAAATCGGGACATTTAAAATGTCTTAATGTGAGCTCCTATTTGTGCCTTAACAAGAAACAGCTTTACTATAATTATCTAGCATCACTCTTCTTTAGAACAACATCACAAAGTACAACTGAAAGGATGGAGAACACATAGTGGTAGACATTATCTAACTGTTGGTGCTCAATCAACTTATTTGCAGGGAAAGTAGAATTGCCTAGAAATTACCAATTTTCCTTGAAAAAAGCAGAAGTTTCTAGAGCTTTCATTTCACTTGCTTTCTCCCTGTCGTGCTTTCTCAAGCTACATCACTCTGCTCAGAGCCGTTTAAAACTGTCTTCATTTTAAGTGTTCTTGTTTGAGATCCCCATATTTGATGTAGGCATTTTTGTAAGTTCCTTTTGTATTTAATGAAGTATCTCGTGAGCTAGAGAAAATAAGTTTTTTGATATAAGAAATGGAATGTGGATACTGCCTCACTCTTCTACTCTTGATTATTTTTCTTGGAAAATTTGTTTCATTTTTATCAGTTATAAGAGTACATTTGTTTTGGCAGGAACCTGTTTTGCAGTGTCATCTCTTGATCTCAGCCTTGCTTACCTAACTTGTGTCTGTGTGCAAGTGTCAGGTTTCAAAATAAGCAGCAGCTTGTTGTCTCTGGTTTAAACGAAACATAAGTTACAAAGACAAAAAGTATTTCTTCACAAAACTATACTTCCCTTAGCTTTTAATTGTGAACTTGTGAGTATGTGCCATTTTACAAATTTGGGCAGAGACATAAAATGTCGAGGTGACCACTGCATAAGCACTGGCATAGTCCTCCTTTGACTGTTCTAAAGTGTAGGAAGCAGTTCAGGTTGCCTTGCTCTAAATAGATCTACACATGGAAACACTAACTGAATACAAGGCCTAATGGCTCTGACCTAAGATGGATTTGCCTATGACTCAGTTGACATTTTCAGCTGTTATTTAAGGTTTCTGACTTGCAAAACGTTTGCAAAAAGCTTTACTCATGGAGAAAACTACAACAAAAACAAAAAGTAATGCTCTAAATGATTCTATTTTCAAATTTTAAATATCCCTCAACAAAGGTCAAATAAACAATGTTATACAGTTGATGTGAAGTGATGCTTTTGTCAGACATTTTCTTATGAATTTGTTGAGTTGTGGCTAGAAATGTAAATGTGGAAGATATCCTTTGCTGATGACTCGGTGATTGTAAGCCTACTTAATGAGAATTAAACCAGTCATGGCCAAGTGGTAGGTGATTTTGTTAACTGGTATAATGAATCTTTTCTACATTCAATTGTTACACAAGCTGAGGAACGTATTATAATAATAATAATAAGAAGAAGAAGATTTATTTATGTAGCACCTTTCATACACTCAAGGACACTTTACAATTCAACAAAAACACATTAACAAGACTGTAGAAGACAGATACAAGAAAACAATACTTATTGAAAAGATGTGTTTTTAACAATAGTTTGAAATGAATAATAGATTTTTCCTCGCGAGGAAGAGCATTCCAAATTTTAGGGGCCGTCACACTGAAAGCTTTGTCACCTATAGTTACTAACCTGTATTTAGGTGCAGTGAGTAAGTTAACATCCGATGATCTTAATGTGCGGGCAGGAGTGTAAGGAAGCAGCAGCTCAGACAGATAATGAGGGGCTAAACCATTAAGAGCTTTAAAGGTGATGAGAATAATTTTATATTTGATTCTTGAAGAAACTGGTAACCAATGCAAATCATAAAGGACAGGAGTGATGTGAGCAGATTTTTTAGTGTGTGTAAGTAAACGAGCAGCAGAATTCTGAACATGTTGTAATCTATTGACATATTTAGTCGGGAGGCCATAAAACAATGCATTGCAATAGTCCAGATGTGTAGTAATAAAACCATGAGTCAGTGTTTCAGTATTTTTTACACTGAGAAAAGAATGCAGATGAGCAATGTTATGGATATGAAAAAAAGCTGTCTGTACTATTGAGCTGTTGTGTGATTGGAAAGTAAGGAGCTGATCAAAGATGACACCCAAATTACGGACTGATACTGAGGGTTCAACCTGGATCCCATCGATATCAATTTTTAGCCCACGAAGGGTAGAAAGGACAGATTTGGTACCAACCAACAGGATTTCTGTTTTATCAGTATTAAGACATAAAAAAATTAACAATGATTGGTTTCCCAAATGCAATCAGTCAGTGCAGCTGGTGAAAATGTTGCAGTTGCATCAACACTTATATAAAGTTGTGTGTCATCAGCATAGCAGTTGAAGCTTAGACCATACCGACGAGAAATCTCATGTAATGGGAACATATAGATGTTAAACAGGATTGGATCTAGAACTGACCATTCAGGGATACCTTGTATGAGTGAAGTAGTGGCAGATTTGTATTCCCTAATGAAGTCATAGATCGCTGCGGTATGATATGAACCAAGAAAGAGCATCACCAGAGATACCAAGAGCTGAAAGTTGGGACAGTAAAATGTTATGGTTAACTGTATCAAATGCTGCACATAAATCAAGGAGAACTAAAACAGTGGCCACCCCAGAATCTGTGATTATAAGTAAGTCACTGGTTACCTGAAAGCAGTTTCAGTGTCATGTAGGGCTCTGAATCCAGTTTGAAAAGGCTCAAGCAGGTTATGCAAGTTTAAATAATCATTGAGTTAAGGAGCAACAACTTTTTCAAAGATTTTAGCCATAAATGGAAGATTAGAGATTGGGCAATCAAATTTTAGCTGTAACGGATCTAAGCAAGGTTTTTTTTATTTTAAAACAGAGATTACAGAAGAAGTTTTTAATTAATTTGGAACAACACAGGTGCGGACACTACACTTGATTACGTGAGAAATGGGAGCAGAAAGGTTGTCAGTACAAACCTTAATCAGTAGAGTAGGGGCAGGGTCTAGCTGCCAAGTAGATTGATTTGATTTAGATATTACCTCAGCAATGTGGGGTTAAATTTAGATAAATAAACTGGAAATTTAGAAGTAGAAGCAGTCGACGGAGGATTGGTTAGAGAAGAAACCTTGATATATGGTCATAATTTTTGACTGAAAGTAGTCTAGAAGTAGATTACAGTGCTCAACAGAGAAATAAGGATTTGTAAGAGCAGGTTGACAAAGTCTGTTAACTGTATTAAAAAGAGATCTAGGGTGTCAAGTACCAAAGTCAATAAGGGTGGAATAGTACTGAACGTGCAGCCGATAAGGCACATCTGTATTCCTTCAGGTGTTCGGTGTAAGCCAGGGCGTGGACAGCCACACCAGTCTTCTTCCAGAGCCTTTCCAAAATCTGCATAGGGCAAGACAACCCAGAAACATCATGGAGACAGGAAGCACCAACAGACATAGAAAAGGATAACTGATCAATATTCTTGATATTATGATATGTTATTTTAAATTTTTGACTTATTTTAGGCAGGGGATCAGTGAAAGTAAATTCAATCAGCTTGTGATCCGAGATCTGAGATATAAGCAGTTTTAGAAGAAACACCATTTCCCGACAGGGAACAATCAATCATCAAAAACCGGGTAGTGGAGATTGTGAATGAATGCAGATATCTGTGGACAATCATAGACTCAAAAATGACTTTTATTGTAAATAATAAAGCGCCTCTACTGTCTATGGAGGCTGATTCTTTATAGTGTGAGCCCTACCATTATTTGACTCTTTTATAAATCTTGTATTGAGTCTATCTTTACTTATGTTCTCTTAGCCTGTTTTGGTAATCTTCATGTCAGCAACAAAAACAGAATAAATCAAATAGTAAAACAGAGCAGTAAAATAACAAGGTCATAAAAGTAGTGTTAATCAGTGAATTTCACCACAGCATTATTTGCAGCAAACTTGTTCGTGGAATTATTTACTGATACTTCAGCCGGTTTAGGAGAATATAAAGGCACATTAATACTGTGTATATAGTAGGTGAACTCAATTTAAGGAGCTTAACAGATAAATAAATAATGTCGGTTCTCAAATTTTATTTTTATGAAACATATACAGCATAAATAATGAGTGATCTGTGCTTGTCACCAAATGTGTAGGTCGATGTTCGAGTTCCACAACAGTATAAGAATGCAATCTTTTTTTTGAAACTTTCAAATTTTAGTACTTTCATTATCTCTAACCTGCTCTGCATGTGTATTGCAGCAATGTTTTGGAACCTCTTTACGTCGTTCTGCTTTGTCATCGACTCTTTGTCTTTTATTTCTGACCCTGGGCGTGGTTAAATCTCTTGGTACAAAGTCTCATTTCGCGGCACTTGAAAGTATCTCTCAGAAAATGTCACGTCTCGTCCCAGGCTAAAAATTCTTGTGTTATCCCAGGATTTTTTTTATGTAATAGAGAGATGTGTTTGACCTAATATTATAAAATTAAGTATCAAGTTCACTGCTACATTTAGTTACTATTGTTAAGTTTTATGTTTGATGGATGGATTCTTTGTGATGTGCTTTTAATGTTACTTCATGGTCTCCCTATAAAACTTGCTGACAAACCAAACGTTCCTTTTTGGAGAAGAAAATTGACATGAGTTGAATTGAATCTATTTTCTAAACCTGCTTTTTCCATTGTAAAGTCATGGGGAAAGAGAGTTGTGTTTTTTATAATATTCATCCATCTATCTTCACACCCTCTGGGTCAAATTCATCTGGGATCAAAAACCTCCCCTGATTGGAACACCAATCCACTGCAGCTTGAATAATGTTTTCAAATCAATTCAATTAATTTTGGTACAGCACTCTTCACTGAATAAAGCCTCTGTGCATGTTTATAAATCCACATCTACAAATGCATTAAAAGAAAACTGATAAGCCTTGCAACATTTGCATACGTTGAAACACACAAACTAGATTAAACAACGTCATACTTTTTGAATGTCTGATCAAAGTGAATTTGAGAGCAAAGAAAGAGAAGAGAAATCAGATGGGCCAAGTCACTTAATCATTAAAACAGTGAAACTTAAGAGAGTGAGCACAATTCCTTATCTTATACAGGCATCAGATCCAAACTCAGAAAAAAGCAAAAGAAAACTGCCACAGAAGTTAGTCTTCCTCCATTAACGAGTCTTATGTTTGTAATCAAAGTGTAGACACTACAACATACAATATAAGCCCACTGGCATTGTAATTAAGATATAGACAGTTGAAAACAGAGGGAAAGGAAAACAAAAACTATAGTTAATGACATTTCTGGAGAAAATAAACATCTTGGAGTTCCATGATTTGTTTCAACAAGCATGGGCACAGTCAAAATCAGACAGTTTGTGATGACAAACTGGAGTAATGTAAGTTCATGCCAGTCAATGTAAAACAAACATTAATACACAGCATTACATGTGAAACAATTTCTGGTGTAGAAAATGAGGTATAGGTGTTGCTATTTTATGCTTTACATTTGATCTCTCTCTCTATTTATCTATAAGCTATTATGAGTTTTATGAGATTTTTCATGTAAGAAAGACAAAAGATTTGCGGTAAAGTAGTTCTACTTACTGATGTTAATATCAGAGAATAGCAACATGTTGCATGTTGATTAGCCCTTGCCCTACACTCTCTACATTTGACCGCTATGATAAACCTATAAACCTTATTCCGGGTTGATTCCTTTCTTATGTTCTGTTTTACTGGAATAATCTCCCACAATCCTTATTTGGAAAAATGAATCTGTCTAAAAATAGTCAGGTATAACTCTGTGAAGAACATTATCAAAAATCCTTTATTTCAGGCCGCATCTGACATTGTCTCTGTGGTTTACGTTTATAAATACAAATTACACATTTACCTCTTTGTAGGCACTATAGATTGTCTTTAGATGACCTCCTTACTGTAGTATATAAATCATAATATTACACTTGTTATCCAATAGAGGTGGCTTTACTTTAACTGACCCACGGCTAATTCTTGACCTTTGACCACATAGGCTTGGCACTGGACGGTAAACACCAAGGCTACCAGTTGCACTCCTGCCATTAACTCCATCTGTGAGAGGGCCTGTGTTAAAAATAGGAAACTGGGTAGAATATAAATTTTAATTTTTGAGATTTCACATTTTTGTGTTAAAATATTGATTCTTAATAAATTAATTTATGCTTTTATTATTTATCAACGCAAATAATTCGCACTCATATTGTCAAAGTGAAAAGCAAATACCAGTATACCTTTAAGTTAATTTTAATTTTGCATCTGGCACTTTAGAACATGAGAAATTTGACACACAGAGAAGACTATTCAGCCCATCAAGCTCTTTTGTTTAGCCCAGTGCTTTCCAAACTTGGTCCTGGGGACCCCCTGTGGCTGCGGGTTTTTGTTCCAACCAGCTTCAGTTTGTAATTGGACTCCTGGGCTAATTACGTGAACTGTTATTTCCCAAGTTCAGTGTTTTGGGAACAATATAGAAATTAGAAAACTAAGTTTGGTAAAAAATGTCCCAAGCAGTTATATGGGAATAATGTATTTTTGTACTTTTTAACAATATTTTCATCTTGATTTGCATTCTGCTTTTCCATGTGTTCTAGTTGTTTAATTAACCCATTATTTACTAATTAGTGAGTCTGACGCTAAAGTCGTAACAGCCTTTCATGATTCGGTGTTGTTTGATTGCTGTCTGCTCTGCTAGTTTTTAGTTGTCATTATTAAGATACAAGACGGATGGAGCACTGCACAGAGAAAAGGCAAATTATATTGAAATAAGCAAAATAGAGTTCAGCATTTAAACCCATCTCAAAAGCAGAAATATTTCTAAATGTCTTATAAATGTAAAAATCATGCAGCCGTGCTTTCTGAATGGAGAATAAGTAAAAAAAAAATACTAGCCAATTAAATGAGATCAGTGTTATCAGGTGTTGTCACTGATTATCAGTCTGGTTGGAACAAAAACCGGCAGCCACAGGGGGTCCCCAGGGCTGAGTTTGGGAAGCACTGGTTTAGCTAATATCTAAGCTGTCCCAATATTTCATCGAGTTACTTCTTAAATGATTTCAAGGTTTCTGCTTCAACTCCATGTCTCAGTAGTTTGTTCCAGAGTCTCACAACTCTTTGTGTAAAGAAGTGCTTCCTGGCTTCAGTCTTACATGCTCTTCCTCTTTAATCTCCAATATGATTCACTGTTAAGCTGAAATAATTCTGCTCAATCTATTTTATCAGTGCCTTTTGAGAATTTTGAAAACTTGGGAATAAGTCCCTAAAAAGTTTAATTCTCTGAGTCTGTTGGAGTAGCTTCCACAGCACAGCTTCAAGTGCTTTTATGTCTTTCTGGCAGTGTGGTGACCAGAACTGCACACAATACACCAGATGAAGTCTCACCAGTGCATTATATAGTCTAAGCATAACATCCCTTGAATTAAATTCAACAGTTTTAACAATATATCATAACATTTTGTTTGCTTTTTTAATCACCTCTGTGTATTTCTTAGATGATGGCACTGTTGTGTCAACATAAACCCCTAAATCCTTGTCAGAGGTTTCTTGCTTTAGGTCATTGTCTCCTATCCTTTGGCCCATGTGTAGCACTTTGCACTTCTGCGTTAAACTGCATTTACTAAATGTTTGCCAACTTCTGAAGCTTGTCCAAGCTTTTCTGAATTATTTTTACTGCCCCCTGAGTGTCTGCTGTTCCTCCATTTTTAGTGTCATCAGCAAATATCACAGGTTTACCAACTCTACAGGAATCTATGTCATCAGTATAAATCAGAAGAAGTAACAGTCCCAGGACAGACTCGTGAGGGTTTCCATTAATAAACTTGCTCAACATGGAGTAGTTTTTTGTTGCCACTTCTCCTGTATAGTGAGGAGGGGCTTTTAAAAATTCAAATTGTCACGCTATTCTTGGGTTGTAGCATTCTACTAATGGGCCAGATAACCTCCATGTCCATCATATGGGTTTGGGGGAGTTTGGGGCAGGGAGACATAATACAGTCAACCTTCGTTTATCATGATTAATCCGTTCCAGACTCTGACGCGATTAATGAATTTCCACGAAGTAGGATTCTTTATTTATCAATCGAATATTTTCACAGTTAGAGCATAGAAAACCTGTTTACAACCTTCTAAATACATTTTCTAACATTATTAGAGCCCTCTAGACATGAAATAACACCTTTTAGTCAAATGTTTAAACTGTGCTCCATGACAAGACAGAGATGACAGTTCCGTCTCACAATTAAAAGAATGCAAACATATCTTCCTCTTCAAAGAAGTGCGCGTCAGGAGCAGAGAATGTCAGAGAGAGAGAGAGAGAGACAGAGAGAGAGGAAAGCAAACAATCAAAAATCAATAGGGCTGTTTGGGCTTTTAAGTATGCGAGGCACCGTCGGACAAAGCAGCTACAAGGAAGGGGGCAATGTGAAGGTAGTCTTTCAGCATTTTTTAGAGGAGCGTCCATATCCTCTAGGCCAGTGTGCGAACAGCCCCTCTGCTCACACCCCCTCCGTCAGGAGTAGAGAATGTCAGAGAGAGTGTGAGAGACAGAGAAAAGCAAACAATCAAAAATCAATACGTGCTGTTTGGGCTTTCAAGTATGCGCACCGCACGGGAAGCATATTGTATATCATTGAGGAGTTTTATTTAATACGTAATACGTGCTCTGATTGGGTAGCTTCTCAGCCATCTTGCAATTGCGTCCCTTGTATGAAATCAACTGGGCAAAGCAACTGAGGAAGATGTACCATAAATTAAAAGACCCGTTGTCCGTAGAAATCCGCGAACCAGCAAAACATCCGTGATATATATTTAGATATGCTTACATTTAAAATCCGTGATAGAGTGAAGCCGCGAAAATCGAAGCGCGATATAGCGAGGGATCACTGTATTAGATAAAAATTCTCAAAGTCTCTCTGCTACCACCTAATAGCATGGATGACTTCAGACATGTTTCCCATTATCCCACAGTGTAGTGGTAAATCATATTTGTGCCCTTGGAATGAAATATTAATATTTCCATTTCCCTAACATTAATGTAATAGTTGTTAGATGTACATTTGGCAGAAATTTTATCTGTGACACATGTATGGCAAGTCTCCGGGAGCTTTTTACTCAAATTTCCTCATGTATGAGAGTATTGGTAAACATCAATTTGTGACTCCTGACTTGTGTTCCTGAGTTGACCGAGATCTGGACTTTCATTTAAGTGTTTAATGTTCATTGAAGTGTGTGGAAATAAAAATTAAGGAAATGCCAGTTTGAAAGATCTGTTAGGCAAGTCCTTCATTTTAGTTCCAAACATTTTAGATTTTTAACTCTGATCTTATTTATGTAATTCATGAAATTAATATTAACTATCGACCCTTTAGTATTGATATTGATGTTAATGTTAGGCAAGATCGCAAAGTGGAGCGCTGGTTTACACAAAAGCTCAGCTCTTGATGCTTATCTAACCAGAGTCCAAAAGCAACCAGCCATCTTGGTGTAGAAATTAATACATTATTAATAAAAATGCAGCAGTAACTATACACTAATATTTAGGACCATTTGTAAAGTGACCTCTGCAGTTGGGCAATAGAGGCACACACAGCGAGACCTGTGCTGCATTTGCGGACATTCCCAGGAAAACTGCCTCTGTAGTGTAATATCTTGAATCAGTCGTACAACAAGGAGCGGCAGCAAGTTAGAGTAACCTTATCTGATCCAACCAGAAGTTTCCCTCAATGCCTGGGAATCCACAGAAACATGTCTTCACTATCTTACAATCTGATGTTCTAAACTACTCTTTTAATGATGTTTATGTTACAATTTAGTAGTCTTTGGAATTTATTTGCAGCTGTTATAAATTTGCTTGAAGTTCTTAATTGGTTCTCTGATAGTTTTTAGTCACAAAGAATCCGGATTTAGCATTGCTTCTTCTGGGAAATCAGTCAAAAAAAGTGTTATATTTTTTAATTCCATGTTCTGGGCTTGTGGAAACCATTGGTGTCATAATCTATGTGAAGACTTTTAAACCAACACCACGTTATTTTACTTGTACTGAAATTCTGGTTAAAATCCTTTTTGATTCTATTTTAAACTTTGTATTTTTGCCTAACATTTTGGTTCTGACGATTACTTCTGATTGACTTTTGTTTTCCTTTTTGAATTCTTTCATTTCCTGGTTAATCCTTATTTTGATCTAATAGTTTGCTTTATTCTGCGGTGGGCTGGTGCTCTGCCTGGGGTTTGTTTCCTGCCTTACACCCTGTGTTGGCTGGGATTGCCTCCAGCAGACCCCCGTGACCCTGTAGTTAGGATATAGTGGGTTGGATAATGGATGGATGGATAGTTTGCTTTTTTCTAGAGCTTGGCAATACAGTTTATTTGATGATGTTTAGAGCCAGGCTGGTATTTATTGTATATATTTTTGTATTTTATGGTCACTGAACATTGAACCTACAAAATTTCATTTTGTTAATAAAAAATGAACAGTTAACCCCTGTGGTCTATAGTGCATAATACACATTAATATAAGACATTAGACTTCTGTTCGTCTGGTCATGCAGGAGATTAATGTAAAAAGCTCTTTAAAGGGATAAAGAAAAAAAATCGGAATCAGTATTGGAATTGGCTGATCAAGTAACATAAAACATTATTGGCATTATCTTTAAAAAGCCTGATTGGAGCATCCCTAATCCTAGCAGCCCATTGAGTCAGCAGATTTTCATCCAAACCAGTTTCTCCTGTTAGCTGGGCTCCTAACAATGAAATGAACCGTAATTTCAAATTTTTGCTTTGGCGTCAATCCAGAAATTGCTAATTTTTTATTAGAATGTATCAAGCAAGTGTGTATGTTCCATGGTGATAATGTTAATAGTAAAACGTATAAAAAGTAATAACTTTTAAGTTTTTCTTCACCATTTTCATGAATTTTCATTTTTTCTCTTCCAGGTATTCTGGTTATTTAAACCTTTATTTACAAATGAGCACACCAAAGTGTATGACACTGAAGTCAGTGCAGCCTTTCAACATTCAGTGTTGTCTGTGCCACTTGTTATTTGTTGTCATTAAGAGAATAAATACACTTAAGGGAGAAAATTCCACAGAAAATGTGAATAAATAAAAAGAGACAAAAGAAAAGATTTACTTAGATTTATGGAAATTATACAAATAGAACTACATTTGTTATGAATGTATATCTTGGTCAAAAATTCCTTTCTGAGTAAAGAAAGATCAGCTTATTAAAAATGAGATCAATTACAGATTAAAATGACTCACTAAGTGTTTGAAACAAAAGCCTGCAGCTGCAGGAGGCACCCAGGAGATTAAACCATGCCCATAATGCTGAGTCCTGCAATAGTGATCAGCAAAAGGTATGTGTGGTGTTATTTAGTAACAGTGTTGTATAGTAACAATGTAGAAACACTTCATCACTGTGCTTGAATATGTTCTGAGAATAGATCTATCTTCACTTGTGCATAAAATTTTCTGACTTTTCCTTTTACTTCACTACATTATCAAACGTAAATCTCTGCTTTAACTTAGATATATTTTGGTGGGCACACTTGTTACTGCAATAGTAAACCAGAAAACAGAAGGGCTATGCAAATACACATGGTCAACTACGCAGAATACAGGGTTCCAATGCTTTGTGTGACAGTTTTTAAATGTGTGCTGCTAGTGCTAACAACATACCATCTACTGTATGCAGTCATTAGTAGTACATCTTGCCACAGCCTTAGGCTACTTCCACACTACTATGTTTTCATTGAAAAACAGCATTTTGAAATGAAAACAATCTCCTCCCACTCTCTCAGGTTTAAATTGTTTATGAAAGCATCTCCACCCACACTAAAACAACCAAAAATGCTTATGACGTAGCTGTTCGCCTACATTGGGCATTCACACATTTGACAGGCAAATCATTGAAGAGACAATAATGCTGTTTGTCCCTGGATTTATTGCAAAACTGTAGCAAACAGTAAATCATTCGCCTTTTCCACATGTGTGCAACATTCCAACTGTACAAAATGCAATTTATATGCATACAAGTAAGCAACTTTGAAAGTAACTCTTCTTTTCCGCTGTATCGGTGTGTGGTTTTCTTCCGTGAAGGGTGAACCGTCAGGGAATGAGACATTATAATAAGCAGGAAAAGCTATATAATAAGCGCAAACAAATCACAGCACAATTAGTGTCTGCATTTCCAACACTTTATGCTTTCAGCCATCCACACTGCAACACCAAAGTGGTGTCTTTCGAAATATATTTCTCTGGCATTTTCTAAAGTCTTCTGCTTAAAAATTAAAATTAAAAATGTTAGGGTAGTGTGGATGAAAGATGATAATGGTGACTAAAGCCTGAGTTTTTAAATGAAAATGTAGCAATGTAGATATAGCCTCAGTTATTTCTGCAACTGATGCTGTTGCATTCAGACACTGTCCTCGTGGATGCCTGCCAGAAGTCTGCAGTTAGTTGTACTTGTATGTTCACGTGCTGTGGTTCACTCACCTTGCTGTCACTTGTGGCATCTTACATTATCCTGGGCATCATGGCTTCCAAAAAGCCTGTGAACTAATTAGAAAATCCCAGGAAAAAACAAAGTGTCATTCCTTTGAAAGTGAAATTAGAAGTGCTAAAGCCCAGGTAAAACACTTCATTCAACATTATTAGGGTTTGTTTTCATGGATAATATTATTGTTAACCTGGTTCTGTCAATTTTCAAATGTTTTCCATTTAAATAAATTGTAATGTTAAGAAAATGTACTTAATGAAGGTGTTTTCAGAAATGAATTAGCTGCTTCTTCATCTTTCCTATTAACACACTGCCCAATTAAATAAGATGCCATCATTTAGATGTTATGCTAAATGTCATTGCATCAAGTTGCAGTCACTTGATCCATATTTCAGTGATTCTAATATATCTCAAATTCTAAAAGAGGGTGGTTTGAATTATAGGAAAAATCTTTTAAATGTATTTAATAAGGTGGGAGTGGTACAGTAGTTCAGTGGAAGCATTGTCTTTTCACAACAAGTCCTGAGTGCTCTCAATGTGCATGTGAGTTTACTCAGGGTGCCCAGGGTCTCCTACTACAGTCCATAGACATGCAGGTTAGACGTGTGTGTGTGTGTGTGTGTGTGTGTGTGTGTGTGTGTGTGTGTGTTCACACTGCAGTGGACTGGTACCCTCTCCTGGGATTGCTGCTGCCTTGTGGTCATTGACTATGGGATAGGCTCCAACCCTCTGTGACCCTGCTCAGGATTACTGGATTTTAAAAGTGGTATAATATGTTTATTACTTGTCCGGTTATTGTTAATGCCTTGCATCTGATTATTGCTGGGAAATGCTGTGGTTTCTCTTCAACCCTTCTCTGGATAAGCAGGCTTTGAGATAAAGATGGATGGATGGATATGAAACAGGGAGAGATAGGACATTAATAGCAGGTACTATCAAATTTTTCTTGAGTAGTTTTCTCAATGGCCACTTTTACTTTTTCTTCAGTCACTTTCTAGAAGAGTACAGGCAGTCCCCGTGTTACATACGAGATGGGGACTGTAGGTTTGTACTTACCGTAGATACTCGCGTATAAGTCGAAAAATTTATGCCTTAAAATTCATTCAAAAAAACAGTGTCGACTTATCTGCGGGCCAACACAATTATCCATTGAATTTGGGTAATGGCACAGTGCACAGTGCTTTTATTTAAAACAGTCAATCAAAATCAGTGTTAAAAGTAAACAGTGCAGTGATTCAAAAGAACTCTTCATTAAATAAATAATCAATAAAGCAAACGTGGAGGTTTAAAAATCAATAAAATAGAAAAAAAATCCTTTAAAAACCCGGCCTAGCACTCAGGCTACCACACAGCTGCCAGCGAGCGCTCGTTCGCTCACTCGCCCACTCGCACACCCTCTCTCTCTCTCTCTCCTGCTTTCTCCAGCCCCCTCCGTCTTTCTTTCTCTTCCTTGTTTTTTTTTTTTTACTCCATTTTTCCTTCATCTCTAACTGACTCGCGCTTCTGTTTATATGCAGAGAGGACATAGCAGCTGCAGCACATTAGCCACAGGAACAATTACAGATGTGGGCAGTCCCTCACCTGTGCACTAGGTGAGAAACGGCCACACCGCAGATCGCCCTGCGGCTTGCTAAGTCGTGAGCGCGGTGATTATTTATTTAAAAACTAAAACAGCCTTTGCTAAGAGATCTGTGGACCCATAACACCACATAAGCCTTTGTTGGAATTTCAAGCATCAGCTAGCAGGTGTACGCGGTTTATGAACAGATTTGGGCTGTGCCATTGTCAGCGAACAAAAATCGCGCAGAAGCTGCCGAAAGATCTAGAAGAAAAGGTCAATTCCTTTCATAAATTTATTATCAAGCAAAGACAAAGGCATGACTTTGATCTTAGTAACATTGGTAACATGGATGAAACGGCAATGACATTTGATATGCCGGGGAATCGAACTGTAGCAGGTATTGGTGAGAAGACCGTACTTATTAAGACAACGGGCCATGAAAAAACCCAAGTTTTACCCTCGACTTATACGCGGGTCATAACAAATTTCGTAATTTTCGGCTTAAAAAATACACTTGACTTATCTGCGAGATCGACTAATACGCGAGTATCTATGGTAAGTTGAATTTGTATGTAAGTCAGAACAGGTACATTATTTTAATAAATGCTGTTGTTGACCAACTGTAAGCAAGTGCTCTGCCAATGAATGATGGAGTTTCACTTCTATCTGACCTTTTTATTATTTCTACTTTATTTTCAGTGGTGATGGTTTTTCTCTTCTTTACTGTATCACCAGCACTTGCATCAGATTTGTGTTTCAGAGACATTGTTGAAGGGTGAAGACAAAAGATTAAGATGAGCTCTTCTGCACAGCAGGAAGGCACCCGTCGTCAACACGTCTGATGTACTGACAAGAGACATGTTCCTGCTATGTGCGTAACAGTACAAGCAGGCTTGCTAATGAGAATGAATGGGGGCGGCGAGGGACGGTTCATCACCAGCCCACCTCACAGTTACCTCCACTACAGTATGCTGCCTGCAGCATCGGCCGACCAAAAATGAATATGGTGTGGCCAAAGGCGGGTAGTGAATCACCCCCATTCAATAGGCAGCCATCCGATGCACACTACAATGCTACACCCCGCTGCCCCGTTCACCCTCATTGGCCTCCGTTCAGTCACAACAGGGTCACCGCTTGCAGCACTACCAGCCGCCCATCAAGAATGAATGGGACAGCAGTGTGTGGTGGGCAGGCAGTGAAACTGCTTGCCGCCGGGAGGCGTCCGGGGGACACTACAGTGCGCAAGCAGTGAAATCGCCTCCATCCAGCCACCGCTTGCAGCATTACCAGCCGCCCACCGAGAACGAACGGGGCAGCCGTGTGTGGTGGGTAGGCAGTGAAACCGCCCGAGGGACACTAAACTGCTCGGGCAGTGAAATCGCCCACCTCCAGCCTCCATCCAGCCACCACTTGCAGCGTCCCCAGGCCGAAGATGACGGAGCAGCAGTTACTGAGGCACATGCGTCGCAGCTGCGGCCCCATTCGTAAGTCATAGGTCAGATGTCCGTAACCTGGGGACTACCTGTATCTCTGTTTTTACATACAGTAAGATTAGCTTTTCAGTAAATTATATAACACTGAGTAAAGAATATGTTCTGCCCTTTTGTTTTTGCTTTTTTGTTCTTTTTATCTTTTCATTAGTTACTTAGTTATGGGGGAGCTAGTGCCCATTGGTGTGTGTGACTTCACCAGGTAGATTGTGTAGTCACTGAGGCCATCTTTATAAGAAGGAGTTGTGCACTCAGAAAGCATATGGTCTTTGTTTCTAATAAAGAAAAGACTTTAGCACAAGAAACTGAGCAAGTTCTTTTTGATGTTTTGTTGTTTTCTAAGTTTGCCTTGTTCTAACTATAAACATCATCTAGTCTTTTTGATTTGGTAATTAAATACAGTCCTCTGTTTATGATAATAGCCTAGTCCCGACTACTCACTCTTTTTCCTTTTAATTAGTTTACTCTGCCTTGCTCACTTAACTTTTATAGAAAAAGATCTAAATGGTTGCACTGATATATGCTTGGATATCTACTTTTATAAGTAAGATTGGGTAAGAACTTCATTTTGAACACTTTGTCAGCTTCTGATTTGGGTTTAGTAGCCAGGGAAGAGGAAATAAGTTTTAGATTGGATCCAGTGATGACAGTCACTTTTATCTGTGCCAAGTAAGAAATTCAAAAAGTGAACTATGGATTTCTTTACTGTGGCTCAGAGACAATGAAAGATCTGTTTTCCTCTGCCTGGATTCACTCTCTTTGGAAGGCACATTAAAAAAAAAAAAAAAGATGCTCTCATAATTTATGTCATTATGCCTTTAAGCAAAAAAAATGCTGCAAAATATGTGCCTAGACAAAGAAGGAAAAGCTGAAAAAAGAAGCAAGTGAGGAAAAAAAAATGTCAGAAACTGTGGTCCATCAGATATTTACTGTACAGGCAGGCTGAATAAAGGCACAATGCTGGCAACCCGAGGGCAGGAGCCGATGCCTCAGACTTGATATAATGGAGGATCAAGGCAAGGATTTCCGACTTCACTTCTCATAAGCCTTGTTTTTTGGGAGATGCACTTTTTTTGCCTGTATGCTTATTCTGCTCAAATTTATGTTAACTTTTTCTTGGCAGAGAAATACTAGATACTGTTTCAAATCATAGCAGAGGCTTTCCTATAATAAACTACAAAGGTGAACTTCGCCTAATACTCCAGAAAAAAAACCCATCCATATATGAAACTGACAGCATTTGGCTTAAAAAACTGATTTTCCAATTTTTAAATCTGTATCTTTGGCTTCTTTTTGATTTGAAGGAATTTTCAAATAATAAGCCCTATCATTAAGAATGAGATATGTTAGGTCTTTATGATAAATACTGAATAAGGTCTCTAAAAAGGCATCGGAGTGCTCTGATGCCTGGAGAGAAGCACTTCTTTAGCAGATCATTATTGACTGGTTTTATTCCACCTGTCTGTAGGGTGGTGATGGAGGTAGCGGAAGCTAAACTATTGTTTATTTACCGCACAAAAGCAGGATCTCATGAGTTGTCTGGCCCGCATATTGTAGCTCACAGCAGCGGTCTCTTGTGGGCAAACACAATTCCTGCTTTATTTCTTCTGTACATGCTTATCACATGAATCACACATTCACAAAACTTATCACAGTAGAGGTTCTAAAAGAAATAAAACAGTGGAAACCACAGGAAAGCACATAATGGCACCCTAATGTGTTCCTGTAGCTTTCTTCACACCTAGGTGATACCATGTGGGCAAGGGAACTGTATTAATGTTTCATCTCATTTTCTGAAAGCAGTTTTATTGGTGACAATCATAAAGGCAACAGGCCAGTTAGCTCATTCCAAACTTCCTTGATGCTAGCTACAGATTCCTTTTCCTGGAGAATTCCCAGATGTTCCCAAGCCATTCCTTCAATGTGCTTTGGGTCTTCTTCATAGGGGCATCCTTATGACTTGTCCAAACCACCTTAACTAGCCTCTCTTGATCCTGAAGAGCACTGACTCTACTCTGAAGCCTATCATGGATTGTCAGTCCACCTTACCTCAGAAGAAACCTCATTTCTTCAGGTTGTAATCGCAATCTCATTCTATTGGTTGTCATCCACAGCTCATGATCATACGTAAGGACATGAAAGTAGGTCATCCAGTAAACCAACAGTTGTAGCTCCCCCTTCACAACCACAGGCCAGTACGACAACCACAGAACAGCTGCCACTGCTCCAATCCACTTTATGATCTCATATTACCTTTTTCTATCACTCATGAACAAGTTTCTGTTATACTTGAACTCTTCCACTAAGGGTGGTTGATCTTCATTTCACCTGAAGAGAACAATCCACTCTTTTCCATCTGAGAACAATGACTTCAGACTTTGAGGTATTGATCCTCATCCCAACTGCTTCACACACTGAATCACTTGAGTAGGTGCTTAAGATTATAGTCAGATGAGGCAAAGAGGACATCATCATCTGCATAAAACAACAATGCAACCCCTAGACATTCCCATTGGACACACTCATATTCTTGGCTATGCCTTGCTATCCTGTCCATGTAAATCAGAAACAGGAGAACTGACAAGACACAGCTTTGACAAAGTCCAACACCCCCAAAAAATGAATTTGGCTTAACACCAAGTATTCAGACACAGCTCTCACTATATGACTGTTTACATAACATTCCTTAATCTACTTAATTCAATTCAGTATCATGGAAGGTCAGAGCCTATCCTGGCACCATGATGGTCAAGGCAGGATATAACCCTGGACAAGCTTTTAGAGATGTGGCAGAAAAGTCCACACAAACATGAGGAGAATGTACAAACTCCAAAGAAGTAGGGTTCAGACTTGAAGACAGCCTCAAAATGGATGAAGCATAGCTAACCACTGGACCACTGTGTCTTCCTTTGGGATTTTCAGTTCCAGTATAAAACTAATAATGAGAGACAAATACACTTACATGCTGGACAATGTCTAGTGCAGTGGGGATATACAAGAACTTCATCATATATCTGCAATTTTTAAGTAATTCCAGCAGTTTTTGCTTTTCTGACAAATATAAGAAAGGAGACTTAACTACTACTAAGAACACTCACCCTAAATGTCTGTTACATGTCACAAAGGGAACAAAGCTGGGAGGTAGGTGCACTCATGAGGATCTAATGTGGCCTAATTCCCAAGGGCACAGTCGAAAGGGTTTATTAAAGCATCCCTAACTTCCCGATCATTTATGTTTTCTCACACTGAAGTTCACAAGATATTTTCAATTTAATAGCACTTTATTTACATCAAAAGCTCTGTCATTGTTGCCACACAACCCATTTCTGTGCGGTTTTTATGGAGTTAACATAGATTTTTCCTAATGATGCTGAAGAAAATGGGCAAAAGCTGTTCTGTGAATGCAAACATACTTGCTGTAATGGAAATAATCCATGGGCAGTCGAGTGCTTTAAATTCTCGACCATTAATTATATATGGGGTATTACCATTTATTTCATTCTGCAGCTTGTATATTAGGGTGAGGTATTCAAAAAGGGCCTCTGCTTTATAATGTTCAAGGCTGAGTGTGTGATGTGAAAAATGGTGTAGGCATTAAAAGAACAAACATTAAGACCACCATAGGCCCCAAGGCTATAATTCTTTGACAGGCCCCCCACTACGTTGCACCTCTTAAACAATATGTGAACACACTTGTGTCTGTTTATAAATATGTTCAATAGGTATTTTAGACACACTTCATCCAAACCTAACATGTTCTAGAAAAATAAAGATTGAAATGTATAGCAGCATCTGACATATTAGACTCAGTGGTTGAATATTGCAAGGAGGTGCCCATCTGGCAATAAGTAACGAGGGGAACAGGCACCACCAGAATACCACAGAGCATTTGTAAGTCCCTCAGTAAACCGACAAGCAGGAAAAACCTCAGGAGGGGCAATCCCAGTATGAAAGTGCAGTGGCTGATAAGGGTTGGGTTAGCCAAATGAATGTGCTGGATGCTCCAGGAGGGCAATGGGTAGACGTACCGTCATGTGTGGGACAGATAAAAATAACCTGGAGGGACAGATATTACATCCTTGCAGGGTGCTAGAGAGAAAGCCGCCCTACCATTGTCTTGGCTTCAAAAGAGACAGAATTTTAGGTCAAAGAGGGAATGCTAGAGGGCATATGGTCTCAGAGAACATATGGGATTGAGCTCTCACTGAAATAATACAGGCAGCTTTGTGCTTTGAAGACCATTAGCTCAGGGTTGTAAGAACAAAAGTAGCTGGTGGTCCAACCAGGTTTGTCTGGTGCAAATTCAGAGTTGTCTTTGATTGCAGAAGTGACCTCATTTATTACTAAAACATGAAAAACGTTTCTGTTTCAACGATGTGCTTACATAGATTGTTATAGATAAAAAAACACATCAAATTATTTCCCCTTACAATTCTGGGTAGCTCACTCCCAGATAATCAATCAAGGCAGGAACTGGGACAACTTCTTGCTTGTTCTGAGGCAGTGGGTGGGATGGTAAAGCAGGCTGCTTGGGCTTATCGACAAAAGACGTTGACGGAGAGGTGCGAAGGTGGGCTGGATTTACGAGTTTTTTCGTTGGCTCTGGTAATTCTAGTGTTAAAGCCACCTTGCTAGCAGATGCCAGTTGAATGCAGAGCTTAAAGTATTGTTAACAAGCATGCAACTCGCAGAAGGAATAATGACCAGAATATGGAGCATAAGTGTCTGTGGTGACGGATAGAGTGATAGGTGTTATACTGAGTTGTGTAAGTGGGGAGTTAGGTTGACATCACATTGCAGGACTTAACACCACTTCTGGTTGAAGAACATGTAAAATGGAATGACTGCAGTTGTTGAAGCTTGCTTTGTCAAGGTTCCAAATGCTATGATGTGCTTTGAAAGTACTGCAATATCACCTCATTTTCACAGGAAAACATTGAGCACACCAGACTGAACTGTAGTCTCAGACCATCTTTTTTGATTCTCTTTCTGTATGGGTATGGCAAACAAAAATCACTGAGGAAACATTTGTGTTACCTTCAAAGTTTGATGAACATCTCGGTTTGAGGCCTAGAATGCCATAAGTGAGTTGCTGAGGTTGTCACACACAACTGAGCAGGTGTGGACCAACAGTATTCCACAGCTGACTGATGTTCTTAAGATTATGTAAATAAAGGCTCAGTAAAATTGGGAGGAATTGTTTGTTATTTTGGGTGGCATGGTGGCACAGTGGTAGCGCTGCTGCCTCACAGTAAGGAGACCTGGGTTCGCTTTCCGGGTCCTCCCAGTGTGGAGTTTGCATGTTATACCCCGTGTCTGCGTGGGTTTCCTCTGGGTGCTCCGGTTTCCTCCCACAGTCCAAAGATATGCAGGTTAGGTGCTTTGGCGATCCTAAATTGTCCCTAGTGTGTGCTTGGTGTGTATGTGTGTGCCCTGCGGTAGGCTAGCACCCTGCCCGGGGTTTGTTCCTGCCTTGTGCCTTGTGGTGACTGGGATTAGCTCCAGCAGACCCCCATGACCCTGTGTTAGGATATAGCGGGTTGGACAATGACTGACTGACTGTTTGTTATTTTGCCACATTTTTTTCTTTTGTACTGTGTTTAATTCACATAATCATTCCCTTCTCTTATCATATTTATTTAATAGGCAATTTCCAGCATTTTGTCAGTTCAGGCTCTCTTATGTTATTTGGTGGTTGTGTATGGCTCTATGACCCTGCATTTTTTTCCACAACACAGGCAAACTAAACAGGCCTACTAAATGTCAGTACCACAAAATCTGAAACAGCTAGGCAACATCAGCAATGAATGTGCAAGAGTTCATTGCCCAAAAAAAAACAAATATGTAAGTTGCTTTGCCCGTGACTATCATGTTTGTAAAATGTTTTTATTTTGTTTTAAAATGTATCCAATTTTTGGACAGTATATACTGCGCTCTGACACTTTAATCAGACTTGGGCAATGACGTGATTAGCAACAGATGTCTTTGCTATAAACAATAGTGTTGCTACTACAGAAATGCAGAGAAACCCCAAACCAACACTGCGTCAAGGTGACATCACCTATCATAACAATACAGTCAGTCGTTTTCTAACCCACTTTGCCTTGAACAGAGTCTTTGGGGTCTGCTAGAACGTGCTAGCGTAGGACATACTGTAAGGCGGGAACAAACCCTGGACAGGGTGCCAGTCCATCGAAGGGCAAACACATACACACACACACACCCCAACCACACACTAGGGCCAATTTAGTACCGCCAATCTACCTAACCTGCATGTCTTTGGACTGTGGGAGGAAACCGGAGCACCCGGAGGAAATCTAGACAGGCACATGGAAAACATGCTATCTCCATGCAGGAAGGACCTGGGAAGTGAACCCTGGCTTCCTGACTGGGAGGCAGCTTTGTAACAGTACAATAAACAAAAAATTCAAAAATGTGCATCAAAAACATGTCAACAACAAAAACAGTTTGTTTTAGTGTAAGATACTGTACATCACAAACACAGGTTGTGCAGTGAGGTACCACAAAATGCCAAACACAAAACAGCTTGTTAAATGCACTTTTACCCATCAAGGACCAATAGCTGATCAGATCATCTCTACAAAGGCCTCCATTTAAATCTTGAGTCACAGCAAGGCAAAGGCATCATCACATAGATTGCTGCGCATTCCATAATGTCACCAGTAGCCAGGCAGACAAGCAGTGATATACTGAAGTCAGATGGATGAAGTGCCAGAGAAGGTTTCAGCAGCCTGGCAGGCCATCCAAAATGTGGTTACCCTCAAATGACCACACCAGAGTAAGAGCAACACATC
This sequence comes from Polypterus senegalus, assembly GCF_016835505.1. Lineage (NCBI taxonomy): Eukaryota > Metazoa > Chordata > Cladistia > Polypteriformes > Polypteridae > Polypterus > Polypterus senegalus. The sequence goes on along the minus strand of NC_053168.1, from coordinate 57,408,554 downwards.
GGTCTGTTCCATCTTAGAGATCATTACAGATCTGATCTCCTTAGTGCTGCTGAACTACGGACAGACACAATATCCCCATCAGTGACAGGTCAGTAACGGATGGGCTCCATGCTGTTAGTTGCAGATCAAGTTTGTCCTCTGCCTATACCTCCTACATAACATGACCCTATAGGAGGACAACATCATGCCGCACACAGCTGCTATAGTCACAACTGTCCTGAGAAATCAGTGCTGGTGTGCAGGGTCTGCTTTTGCCTGCCATCTGTTCTGACCTTAACCCCATACACTGTAGCGCCTGTAGGATGAGCCAGATCACAACATCTGGAGACTTGATCTTCTGCCTACCATTGGCCAACAACTTCATCATATACTTCTGGAGTAGTTGGATAACATCCCGCAAATGCAGAATCAGAGGCAGGGAGGCAGTAAAGGTAGGCCTATAGTGGCTGTAGGGGTTTGTTTCCATTCCTTCATACTGTGTGCTCTTGCTTATTTATCCTTATATTGTTTGGCGCTTAAAAGTTATGTTTTGCACCTGTAGCTCACTGTAGCATTATTCTGGGTGTGCCCTCTCCCATAACATGGTAAGCTCTCCAGGTTCAACCATAAATTAATGTCTAGACAGCACAGTGATATTGATGGGAATGTTAGAAGTACAATCTACTAGCATCCCAGTGCTTCACATGGCAAAATGTGACTAGAACATCCATCCATTATCCAACCCGCTATATCCAAACTACAGGGTCACGAGGGTCTGCTGGAGCCAATCCCAGGGTGCAAGGCAGGAAACAAACCCTGGGTAGGGTGCCAGCCCACCGCAGGGCACACACACATATCAAGCACACACTAGGGACAATTTAGAATCGCCAATGCGCCTAACCTGCATGTCTTTGGACTGGGGGAGGAAACCCACGCAGACACGGGGAGAACATGCAAACTCCACGCAGGGAGGACCCAGGAAGCGAACCCAGGTCTCCTAAATGTGAGGCAGCAGCGCTACCCACTGCGCCACCATGCCACCCATGTGACTAGAAGATATGTGCGAAAAAAACTGCTAAAAGGATTCTGAGAATTTACATTTTTTTTATATTTTGCAGTTTACCTGTTAATTCAACAGGATAACTGATGAGTTTCCATCTAATGCTTCTATAAATATAATAAATAAATACTTCTTTTATTCTGACATTATTTAAAACAATCACTTTTCTATACAATGCCCCAAGAAAAGGTCAAATTCAGACCACGTGGTTATAAATTTTTTAATACTGCTTACTATACAGCAAGTGGCGTGCAAACTAAGTATAAGCCACTGTATGTGTCATAGTGGATTGCATGCTTTTTTCATTTTCAAAATGTGTGAATACTTAGATGCCATTAAGCCCTAATTTCAGCCCAAGGTCACAACAGCTCAGTACGCCAGTAACATTCACACCTCAGTGGCTTCTGAAGAGCCACAAGACAGTAAGTGGAGTTGACAGCATCCACACAGATGAAAAAGGAGCATGTTTAGGGTGACAGTCTAAAGTGCCACAATGAAAACTTCGAATCTGTAGGGTCAAAACCCAGCAGACAGCTGTCCTGTCACTTCAAAAATTCGGTAACACATGGCTGTAGCTGGCAGCTTTGTTTACACCAGAGTGACGCCAGAAATTCTTCAGTAAGCCATTATCATCACACCGACCTCTGCACATTAATGAAGTGTTGCTCTCTGGATGCCATCTTTTCATCACTTAAGGCGCTCCACAGATGGCTAAGCTTTCAAAGTGAACACTGACATAGTGGATATGCTGGCCTACAAACACTGCCTTCCAAATATTTTGTCCCTTTGGGGTTTGCTATTTCCCTCTGTTTAGTCATCTTGACTGGGAAGGAACTGCTGCTCTCTGAGTCATATCTTAAACAGTCCAGAATGTAATGTGAGGACAATTCTGGTTACCGTAAATGATGGGAAAATGAACATTCTTCTACTATGACAGTTTCTGTTTCTAATTTTACCACAGTCCTTCCTTACAGACCTTACATGACAAAATGTGCTTCTCTTTTTAATGGACCTGCAAATTATGGTTTTTAATATGATAACAGACAATAGATTAACATTATATTTTATTTTCTGTTACTTTTCCTATAGGACTCATTTGAGATCAGTATTAACACCCTCTTTTTTGCAGTGTTAAAAGTCATTTTCTAGTACAACAAATGGTGGTGCAGTGGTAGCGCTGCCCCGCAGTTAGGAGACCCGGGTTCGCTTCCCGAGCCCTCCCTGCGTGGAGTTTGCATGTTGTCTGCGTGGGTTTCCTCCCACAGTCCAAAGACATGCAGGTTAGGTGCATTGGCGATCCTAAATTGTCCTTGGTGTGTGGGTGTGTGTGCCCTGTGGTGGGCTGGCGCCCTGCCCGAGGTTTGTTCCTGCCTTGTGCCCTGTGCTGCCTGGGATTGGCTCCAGCAGACCTCCGTGACCCTGTAGTTAGGATATAGCAGGTTGGACAATGACTGACTGACAAGTGGTAACAGTAAAAAAGGATTTAAAACAACCATTTACTACTAATATGTGTTATCTCTCCATTTTGACTGGATCTGAGAAAAAGTTGTTTAATGTACAAAGAGAGTGACCGCTATTTTTTTTTTGCTGCCTCTGTGGGTTTTATAATTTACCACAGTGGGTCAAAGACAGTTCACACAGACATTCAGTTAGTAACTGAGATTACTTACAGCATTATTATTATTATTATTACCATAAAGCTATAAAGTAGAAACAATAAAAGTTATATCTTTGTATTAATAAAGGTCAGTGATGAATATGTGTACCAATAAAGCCAGTATCTTTATTTTTATTGCATTTCTATTTTAAACTCAGGCAACTTTACATTAGCATAAAGGTTATGGTTAAAATGATGGGGAATTCCTTGAATTGTCAGCGCTGACAGCATTATAATATGAATTTAGGAGTTTTTTTTTATTATTGAGCTCAAACATATTAGAAAGTCTGTCTGTTCTTCTCCATATGACTAATTCAAACCAGGGCCACAGGGTATCAATAGATTATTAAACACTTTTATACGTATATCTATGAGTATTTTGAAGCTTTAGATATGGAAAAAGGTGACCCGCTGTGGCAATCCCTAACAGGAGCAGACAAAAGAAGAAGAAGGCTCAAGGATTCCATTTCCAAGGTTTCTTTTTTTTTTTCGATTTAGTTTGACTAAGTTAATTTTTGATTTTCTTTATCTAGTCAACACCGTCTGGAAGCATCACATGACACTGGTAACATCACAAAAGTGGCACTGTAAATATGGTGATGATCGTACTATGCATTATCTCTTGGTGGATAATTTTCATTCTTTTCAAGTAGGCCCTAGCTGTAGGATTGTGTTTCTGCTTCTAGACTCATTATGTCTTTGACTACGGACTACTGAGTAACATCTTGTTCTTTTGATTCACAAACTGCCCTGATTATTTTAATCTCACATTACCCCTTGCAATCCCACACCATACCTCAGCCTTCATTAATAATCTCCTGTTTTTTCTGTATTCACAATAATCCTTGGAAACTTCATGAAACCTCTAACAATCAGAGCCTCTCTGTCCCGTCCGAGGACTCACTCACTCACTTACTCTTCCATAAATGGCCAATCCAGTGTCCAAGAAGGCCAGTTTTGACTTGGAAAAAGCTGATAACTAAGTACTTCATAGTATTCCGTGTAATGGGAGCAATATTTATAAATGCATATTAGGAAAGCTAATAGACAATTAGAGAGAAATCATTTAGAAAAGATGAAAGATTACCCAAAGAGGCTCTTTCAGTATTTTAGTAGTAAAAGAACAGTCAAGGAGGAGGTGATGTGGAATAGAAAAAGTAAAGGTGAAATAATCAATGTGCTAAACGTGCATTTTTCTAAAGTTTACTCGTATGAAGAAGTCAGTAACCTCCCAACAGTAACATGGACTATCAAGAAGGTGCTTATTGATTTAGAAAATTGTGAACAGTGAAGTGCTGCTTAATTAAACAGGCTGAAATCTAGTAAACCTCCAGGACCAACTAACATTTATCCTCATGTGCTTAAAGGCATTAATGAGTGCACATATAAACCCTTGACACATTTGATGAAAATTGCTGCACAGTGGGGAACTTCCAGCAAATGTCACTGTGTTAGATGAGTTTGAGTTTAGATTTTAATTTATTAAAGGTTAGTGGACATCATATGACCAACACTGATTAACTTTGCATTTCTTCTCATGGTTTTTATCAACCCTTTATTTTTAGCTAAAGTTAAAAAAGTACTAATTAAAAGATCAGTTTACACAATTTTTGGTAAAGAAAGTGCCTAGACGTTGAGAGTTAATAGAGCTACTTACCTCTGATCTGATAGCAGGTTAAACATGCCCAATCTGACGGATTTGTCATATATATAAATTCAAACGTCTGTATGTCTGTCCACTTTTTATGAGAGAACTTCTTAATGGATTTAATTGTTTTCTATAATTTGCTTGAACATTCCAGTTGATTTTGCAACTTCTCTCATCATGCTAAGTATCATAGTTCACTTGCAGTACTGATTTATTTGTGTGAATCCAAGAGAGTGGCTGTGGGGCACTCACGTGCCAGTCGCCGTACAAGTTGGTCCACCTCTCGCCACGTGTTGCAGGGTACCTTGCCTCTGCTTAGCTAGCTATACCTGTTTATTCAACAGATTATTAAGGAGTAGTATTTTACGTTTTTGAGAGAGAGATCAGAGCTACGTGCATTTTAGATGTTAGCTGCTGCTTGCCAAGATATCATGGCCACGTGCTTTTCTCCCCACGCGGGAGATGCTCTCCCATCAGAGCTGAACACGATCAGAGACAAGATCATCATTTGATGTTGGAGCGTACCTACCTTTGGCCAGAATTACATTTTTTTTTTTTAAATCGATTTTTAATGTTTGTCCTGTTTCACTACTTCATGGGCAGAGCCCTGGGGGACAGCTAGTTTTTAATAAGTACAAACTAAAATAATGTACTGTTCTCAGTGGAAACATTTTGCACTAAACTATCCACAAAGTCAATCTAACATGTCTAGTACAGCAACTTGGGATAGCCTTGGATTTTCTCTTTCTCAAATGGTTGAATAGGTTTCCTTTTTCATCTGCCCATTGTATTTCAGCTGCCATTTGTAGCAGAACATTTTAAATGGTAAAAGATACCACTGCAGGTGGCACGGTGGTGCAGTGGGTAGCGCTGCTGCCTCACAGTAAGGAGACCTGGGTTCGCTTCCCAGGTCCTCCCTGTGTGGAGTTTGCATGTTCTCCCCGTGTCTGCGTGGGTTTCCTCCTGGCACTCCAAAGACGTGCAGGTTAGGTGGACTGGCGATCCTAAATTGTCCCTAGTGTGTGCTTGGTGTGTGTGCCCTGTGGTGGGCTGGCGCCCTGCTCAGGGTTTGTTTCCTGCCTTGCGCCCGGGATTGGCTCCAGCAGACCCCTGTGACCCTGTAGTTAGGATATAGCAGGATGGAAGATACCATTGCAAGTGCAACGAGAGAGGTGACATATCGATAAATTGTGGAATTCGTCTCTTCCAGGTCTGCTAAAGAGCAACATGTTCTACAATAAGAGTTGCTATTTGAATTATCTATAAAGAAGTACCAATGAAGAACAAATTTGGCTTCCACTAATGATAAAAAAGCACTACAGTGCCAAAAATGTCATATAGCCTAATCTTCAAAATATATAGCATAAATTATTATTTTCTTTAAAGAAGAACGCTCCATTATGTATAAAATAAACACCTTTTTATTGACTAGTTTCATGCATTGTAGTACATGGTTTGTATCAATAACAGACATCAGGGCATATTGGGGTTGACGCACTAAGGCTTTCCTTAGCCTGTCTTTGTCAGGCAACTATAACAGCTTTGACTTTAGTCTTGTGTATCTCTGTTCGTACTTTTAGCCCTTTTTTAGTTTCTCTTTCACTCTTACTTTGCTGCTTGACCATCAAACAACTGACTGAAGTGAAACATTTGGCTTTTTAAAACTGAAGTAGTCAATGCTTTCTAGGTTTCATTTTGAGGTCACGGTCTTCCGGAATGGGAAGAGAATAAAATCTTATACTGGGTTATTATTTTTGTGTCCACTTGAAAGACTTTTACGGAGTGGTAAGTGAAGTAGCTCGGCTACATTTGTGACACTGCTTAGATAATAATTCATCAAACCATTTTCTGAGGCAACCTACCAGTTAACAAAATTCATTCTTCTAATTTAAGGTCAGAGAAAGACAAAATATATTCCATCAGCATTGTTCATAAGTAGTGATAAGCAAAGCAGGCAAATTTGACTTCAAATACAGTTTTTTAAAACTGACACAAAAAAATTGTTTTACATGCAATTTCACAATTGCAAAATGCGAAACTTATTAAAAACACTTTTTTGAAGGTTTTAAAGTTTTTTTTAGGGTGGAGTACAGGAATACTCCTTAAAGCCTCGCTTGCACTTTCATCTTTGTGTTCTTGACTGTAGCTGCATAATGCATTAAATCTGTCACACAGCGTAAAATCAATTGCATTTATGCCTCTTGTTCACATCACCACAGAGGAGCACAGTGCATTTTTTTAACTTTTACATTGTACATATTGCTATAATGGACAGCACGGTGGTGTAGTGGGTAGCGCTGCTGCCTCGCAGTTAGGAGACTCGGGTTCGCTTCCTGGGTCCTCCCTGCGTGGAGTTTGCATGTTCTCCCCGTGTCTAACCCTAACCCTAACCCCCCACAGTCCAATGACATGCAGGTTAAGTGCATTGGTGATTTTAAGTTGTCCCCAGTGTGTGCTTGGTGTGTGTGTGTGTGCCCTGCCTGGGGTTTGTTTTCTGCCTTGTGCCCTGTGTTGGCTGGGATTGGCGCCAGCAGACCCCTGTAACCCTGTAGTTAGGATATTGCGGGTTGGATAATGGATGGATGGATGGATAGTGCTATAATGCTGTGTTGTTGCTAGGCACATAATTCATGTGCCATGTAATGCAGGACATCATGGTGGTCATGATAGATAACAGGACCACTCACATTAAGTAAATGCAATGTAAATTAGGGTAAAAGTTAGAGAAAAAGTCATGACAAACTAGCGCTCTTCACTTCACAAATATATCGTGACTAATTTGAGTTATTGGACTATAGTAGACTATAATCATTTTTAAGTGTAAAGAATATTTTTAAAAATGTATGCATTTCACAGTGTGTGCTACAGACATTTGAAAAACTGGATCTAACCGATAAGTTTATATTGTGTGGAATGAATTTTGTGTTATTTGCAGTACAGCACATCACTGGAAAAGAGTTGGAATAATGTAGAGGAGCCTATCGGACAGTGTGTATCATGTGTCATCCAGAAAAAGGTAGCACTGTTGAAACAGAGACCAGAAGATTAGGTATGAGACGAGACAGAGAGAAAGAGATAACTGACTATTAAAAAAGTGAATGGAATTAAATGAATTCTCCATATCTACACCCTGTAAAGTTAGTGAACCAGTTGCTGTGGCACAAAGCCTCAGACGCTGACATCCAAGGCTCGATCCCCGCAAGGGGAAGCAAAGGTGAGTACAACTGATGAGCCCCAAATAGGGCGAAAAATGTACTCTTTGTATTATTTGACATGTACTTTATAACATGCCTAAGATCTGGTTCTCACAACTGAGAGAGCATGTTGGATGTTTCTAGACTGGCTAACCAACCACAAGTGTTACCTGGTAC